>NC_060153.1:30841033-30851213 GCF_021292245.1 Micropterus dolomieu
GAAACAATGTACACAAGTCTACCATGTCAGAGGTTCACCATGATCCTCACACAGGTAAAAACTCTTTCACATGTGACACATGTGGAAAAGGTTTCCAGAACAAGTCAGTTTTTGAGATGCACTTGAGAACCCACACAGGTGAGAAGCTGTATTCTTGCAAAACATGTGGGAAATCTTTTAGCCGGAGCGGAGAGTTGAAACGCCACATGAGAACCCACACAGGTGAGAAGCCGTATTCTTGCAAAACATGTGGGAAATCTTTTAGCCGAAGTTGTTACTTAAAACTACACATGAGAATCCACACAGGTGAGAAGCCGTATTCTTGTGAAATATGTGGGAATTCTTTTAGCTGGAGGAGTTACTTAAAACTACACATGAGAACCCACACAGGTGAGAAGCCGTATTCTTGCAAAACATGTGGGAAATCTTTCACCCGAAGTTGTTACTTAAAACTACACATGAGAATCCACACAGGTGAGAAGCCGTATTCTTGTGAAATATGTGGGAATTCTTTTAGCTGGAGGAGTTACTTAAAACTACACATGAGAACCCACACAGGTGAGAAGCCGTATTCTTGCAAAACATGTGGGAAATCTTTCACCCGAAGTTGTTACTTAAAACTACACATGAGAATCCACACAGGTGAGAAGCCGTATTCTTGTGAAATATGTGGGAATTCTTTTAGCTGGAGGAGTTACTTAAAACTACACATGAGAACCCACACAGGTGAGAAGCCGTATTCTTGCAAAACATGTGGGAAATCTTTCACCCGAAGTTGTTACTTAAAACTACACATGAGAATCCACACAGGTGAGAAGCCGTATTCTTGTGAAATATGTGGGAATTCTTTTAGCTGGAGGAGTTACTTAAAACTACACATGAGAACCCACACAGGTGAGAAGCCGTATTCTTGCAAAACATGTGGGAAATCTTTCACCCGAAGTTGTTACTTAAAACTACACATGAGAATCCACACAGGTGAGAAGCCGTATTCTTGTGAAATATGTGGGAATTCTTTTAGCTGGAGGAGTTACTTAAAACTACACATGAGAATCCACACAGGTGAGAAGGCTTATTGTTGTGAAATATGTGGGAAATCTTTTAGCTGGAGGAGTTACTTAAAAGTGCACATGAGAATCCACACAGGTGAGAAGCCGTACCTTTGCAAGACCTGCGGTAAAACAATCTGTGATGCTTCAGCATATAAAACCCATATGAAAAACCACACTAGTAAGAAGCTGTAGCTATGTGAGACCTACGGGACAAGATTCAGTGACACTTCAGCTTTTAAAAAACATATGAGAACCCACACAGGTGAGAAGCTGTATCTTGTGGAACATGTGGGAAAGCGTTCTGAGTTAGTGGTCAATTGAAAATTCCATCCATCAGTTAGGGTTGTACTCACTTCCCCCCCAGCGGTTTAGACATTAATGGTTGTGTGATGTGTTATTTTGAGGGGACAGCAAATTTACACTGTTATACAAGCTGTACACTCATTACTTTACACTGTAGCAAAGTGTCATTTCTTTAGTGTTGTCACATGAAATATAATAAAATATTTACAAAAATGTGAGGGGTGTATGTTTGTTTTTTCATTTGAACCACAAAACCAACGAGACATCCATCTTTTGTTTTTTGAAATTCTTATTTTAATTTCTCCGTTATAAGACAGACAGAAAAGAAAGACAGGTAGTAAGAGTAAAGATTTTAAAATAAAGCCAAGCTTGTAGGACGGTCAGATCTGTAACATTATGCAGCACTTACGTTATACCAGGGTGACGTTAGATGAAAATAAATAAATACATAAATAAACCTGGACCGAGAGAAATACGTTAGGAACAGCAGCTGACTAAACACACTCTAATAATTACACTAATATTGTGCATTTATTCATGTAAACGGCAAGAGTGATTTTTAAGCACATTGTTTGGTGCAGTACAGTTGGTAGGCTAATATAGGTTAACCTAAGAAATGACTGTTTGTGCAGAGTTGTTACTGTCAGCACTATATTTTTAATAAGTTAATATTTAATGTGGTTTCCACCATAATGAACCAAGCTGTTTCCCCTTTCTACCAGCAGGTGGCAGGATTTAAATGAAGGCCTGTACTGTGTCTTTATTAAATGTTTTGAATCCAGATTACTGATGTAGATGTATTTATTGTTGTTCAATTTATTTGGTTTTTGATATTTATGTTTTATTTGCAGCCTAGTTATTATCTTCATCATTCACCCTCAGCCCAGAGATAAACCTGCATGCTTTTATGTTCTAACCTGGTTCTAACACTGCTGTCAGCTTCTCCAGGTTTATTTATTTATTTTCCTCTAACATCACCCTGGTATATCGTTAGTGCTGCATAATGCTACAGATCTGACGGTTTTACAAGCTTGGCTTTTATTTTAATATCTGTACTCCCACCTGTCTTTCTTTTCTTAACGTCTATCTTCAAGCTTAAAGTCCCAAGGTCAAAATGGAAGACACCTCTTAAGGTAGTTAAGAATGACCGAGCTAAGATCCCGACTGACAAACTGGTGATGGCTAACCAACCAGACATCGTGTTGATCGACAAACAGCAGAAGAAGGCAGTAGTGATAGATGTAGCAATCCCAAGCGACAGCAACATAAACAAGAAGGAGCACGAGAAGCTTGAGAAATACCAAGGGCTGAAAGAGGAGCTAGAAAAGATGTGGAAAGTAAGAGCAACAGTGGTGCCAGTGGTAATCGGAGCACTGGTAGAACAATGGTATGTAATACCTCTTTTGTCCTCTGGGGGAAACTGGTTTCACGAAAGGACCTGAAAACAAATCTATTTAAATTTATACTTAATTCTTGGCCCAGGAGCTGGGAAAAAAATTAGGTAACAGGTGTGAGAAGGGTACATGATGCTCTCTGTATATCTTATGTAACTTGTGTTGCAATACTTAGTTTGTGAGGCTTAGATAAGAGGAAGTTGTGTTAAAACAAACACATACCATACATTGTGATTCAATCATCCACACCCAATCACAACCACACACATCCATATCGCTAATCACGCGGACACACAGACACACCACTCTGGGTACAGTTACCTATATAAATTGTCAGGCTGCATAGGAAGAGACAGACTCCTCTGCTTTCTGCTTCAGAGTAGACTCTGTGTTGGTGTGAAGAGTCTCCAGATATATATCTGCAATTGCTTTTGGTTTGGTAATAAAGGTCTCGAAACTTAAGGCACTGTCTCATCTGATCTCTTCTCATCAACGGACCTGGTGAAGTCGGCGTACTTCAACAATTTGGGGGCTCGTCCGGGATGAGAGTGAAATCATCGACTTGGCCCTTGACTGAGCACAAAGGAACGAAGTAGTTCAGACCGGTCATCTTAAAAAGGTAAGCAGAACTCAGTCCACAGAGTTGTGGACAGCAGTGGATCAATGGCCACCGCAGGACAGCCAGCGGGACACGGGGCGAAGGAGTAAAAAGGGGGAGCAGGGCCAACTGCTCTCAGTCCGGATCCCACGTTCTAGTGAACAAGGGAACATCACGGTGCAGAAACTACTGCAGTAATCTGCGAGGAAACAGGCGGAAGCAGAACAATTACTTGAAGGAATGGAGAACAGTGCAGGTAAGTATGGAATGGAGCTGAGGCATACAGCAGGAGAGGGGGCGAGGGCAGCAGGCAATAATTTCCCTCTGATACAGCTAGGGGGTGGATATGGAGAGGTACAAGCCTTTGACACTAGGGGACATACAAGTCTTGGTAGACAAAATGCCACCGCCAACGGAGGGCGGGGGGTTGTGGTTAGGACAACTAGATAAGCTCACAGCAGGACAGAAATTGGCCCTCGGAGACTGGAGAGCAGTAGCAGCCAGGAGTATGGCCAGTCATGTGTTGAGGGACCTAGAACAGGAGGCCCATACAGATGATGATCCTGATGAGACACCATTTGCAGAATAGGTGAGGCCATGAGAAACAGATTTCCCCTGCCAAACTCAGCGAAGGTCCCTAAGCTGCCCTGGAAATCAGAACAGAGCCCCAGAGACTATTTAGAGAGGAGTAAGGAGACATGGACCAAGTGCACAGGGTGCCATCCAGGGAAAGGCAGAGTTTAGCAGGAGTGGTTCCGTAGGGCTGTATTGGAGGGGGTTCTGGGAGCAGTGAAGGATGCTATATTAGCTAATCCTGACTCACAGGTTTGGGAGAGACATTTAGTCCATCACTTACAGAGAGCTAAAGATCAGGAGGCAAAAAATAAATGAGAAAAAGAAAACTACACCACAGCCTACAGGTAAGCAAATGGTGGCTGGAATTCCACCTCCGGAACCATACACCCCAGACCTGTATCCCATGCCACCTTGGGTGGATCCACACCACTCCCATCAGGGGCAGTGGAACCGACAACCGTGGAGGCCTCCCATGGGAGGTAACAGGGGAGGTAGAGGATGGGGGAGAGACAGAGGTGGATCCCCACGGGGACCTCAGTGGGGAGGAGCTTGCTTCATCTGTGGCATGGAAGGTCGCTGGGCTCGAGAATGCCCTAACAACCAGCAGCAACAGCACCACCGAACATAATCCAGAGGGTGGGGCCAAGGAGGGCCTCCAAGAGGAGGAGTGGCTGCACTAAATCCACAGGCCGCACCCAGAGGACAATACCCTCAGGTGGCCCTGACCAACTGGGACTGGTCTGGACAGAGGAGCCCAAGAAGCCCAGTTATGAAACACCCCACAGACAGAACTAGCGAGCGGGGGAAAGGCAGGTCCCATGCTGTCCCTAGAGGTCAACAATAGAAAAATGCCATTCCTAGTTGACACCGCGGCTACCTTTTCCACCATTAGTGAAAGCCCACCGAAGAAAGACATTTCAGCAGACACTGTAGAGGTCGTAGGTTTCTCCGGGGTAGGACAGAAGCTGCCATTAACTAAACCTTTGCCGACAAAGTTTGCGAGACAGTGCTTACTCCATCCCTTCGTACTCTCATCCACTGTTCCTGTGAACCTGTTGGGGAGGGACCTGTTGATCAAACTTGGTGCCACAATTCTTTGTAGTGCAGATGGACTGGTAGTTACTCTGCCTCAGATGATACTCAGTACCTCTGTTGTCATTCCTACACGGGTCCTGGACAGTGGTTGTTGAAGCCCTTTCATTGTGAATCTGTTGACATTTATTGGGGCCTCCTAGAACCTGAAACACCAACAGGAGGCGGACTCATGAGCTCATTCCTGATGTGGAAACCGTGGATCTCCTTGCTCGAACCCTACACTCCTCCCCCTGACCCTCCCCATGTGACGCTCTTCTATGACAGACTCGCTACCCAGTGGTACCAGCAACATTTTGCAGAAACAATTTAAGGGAAAAAGTGGGACATAACCTCCCAGAACATGTATGTGGGCCCGGAGGGGGTTGCATCAGCTACCATGCTAACTGCAGAAGAGGCTTAGTGTTATAAGATGTCAGAGGAAGCTGTGCCACATGTTTCTCTGGCACTTCACCCCAAACATCAAGCCAAAGATTTAAGACCAATGGTCCAGAGGGCGTTGGCCTGCTTGGACTGGGTTCCAACCCAGTTCCCACAAGTGTCTTTTTCCCCCAGCTGCAAAACTTATTGCATTCACTTGCAGTGCACAGACATCGTGACACTGCAACATGAGATGGTATCTAGAGATAATGGCAGTGAAAAGATGGATCACCCTAGTGCAGGACCTTTGATAGACACTCAATGGCCAGTTGGACTGGACCAAAGATGCTGAGGAGGCATTCATTTCTCTTAAAGAGGAAATGGCCCTGGCAGCTGATTTGGCACTTCCACATTACGCACTCCCTTTCTTTTTAGATGTTTCTGAAACAGAGGGGGTGGTAAAAAGGGGGAGAACGTAGGGTGCTGATGTATGTAAGTGTAATGCTGGACAACGTGGAAAAAAGACACCCACAGTGCACTGAACATGGGGGCAGGGGTAGCAAAAATCATTCAGAAAACAGCACACATTGTCAGGGGCCACCCTCTACACGTACTCACATCTCACAGTATAGTGGCCTATGTGAACTCTCAGACATTTACAATGACATCACTGAGACAACAGAGGCTCAGCAAAGTGCTAGAGGCACCTAATTTGAATTTCACACATGAAGGAATCAACATGGCAGACAGGATGGGGACAGGAGAGCCACACACATGTGAACAGGAAGTGTTGAGAGAAGAGAAAGTGAGACCAGATTTGAAAGCCCGGGCATTGCAAGATTCAGAGGAACTGTTTACTGATGGTTGCTGCTTCAGACATGACTCAGACGGACTAAGAGCAGTATATGCAGTAGTCAGGAGAGAAGGGGAGGAGTTCAGGACAGTGAAGGCAGAGAGGATGGAGGGACAGCAATCAGCACAAATGGGATGTGGAGGGCACCCGATGGAAGGCCAGTACTGCCACCTGAAATCAGGCAGAGGGTCTTGGAAGAGGCCTGTGCCATTGGTGGCATCCTTTTCTCAGTGAAATGGTCAAAGGTCACGTGAGAAGCTGTCTGATGGGCAAGTATATTTGTGTGTCATCAGCATAAATATGAAAAGAAATGCCATGTTTATGGATAATATGTCCAAGGGGAAGCAGATACAAGGAAAACAAAATGGGTCCTAAGACCGACCCCTGAGGCACACCATATTTAACTGGACAGAACGAAGAGACATAGTTCTTTACCAACTTTCTGTTTGACAGGTAGGATGAAAACCATTCTAGGGCAGTACCAGAGATCCCCTCCCAGTGCCTCAGTCTGTCTAACATGATGTTGTGATCAATGGTGTCAAAAGCAGCGCTAAGGTCCAGGAGTACCAGGACTGAGCACATCCTGGTTAAACTTCAAATGTGCCTTCAGGATGTTAAAACCTGGATGACCTGTAATTTTCTAATGTTAAACTCAGATAAAACTAAAGTTATTGTTCTGGGGCCTAAGCACCTCCGTTACGCATTATCTAAAGATAAAGTTGGCATTGCCCTGGCCTCCAGCACCACTGTGAGGAATCTTGGAGTTATCTTTGATCAAGGCATGTCATTTAAGTCTCACATTAAGCAAATTTCAAGGACCGCCTTTTTTCACCTACGTAATAACGTAGGTAACCCCAACCGGTCGAGGCAGATGGCCGCCCACCCTGAGCCATGGTTCTGCTCGAGATTTCTGCCTCTTTAAAGGAAGTTTTTCCTTGCCTCTGTCGCCTAGTGCTTGCTCTTGGTGGGAACTGTTGGGCTTCTGTAAATAGCATCACAGAGTACGGTCTAGACCTGCTCTTTTATGAAAAGCGCTGTGAGATAACTGTTGTTTTGATTTGGCGCTATATAAATAAAATTGAATTGAAATTGAATTGAATTGAATACCTTCATCAGCAGACATTAAAAGGTCATTGGTGACTTTAAGCAGGGCAGTCTCAGTGCTGTGGTACTTCCTGAAACCAGATTGAAACTTTTCAAATATTTTGTTATTTTCCAGTACAGTGAGCAGCTGTTTGGACACAATTCTTTCTAGAATCTTTGCAATAAAAGGCAGTTTTGAAATTGGTCTAAAATTATGTGGGAGGGAGGGATCTAAACCAGGTTTCTTTAAAAGTGGGTTCACGCAAGCCGTTTTAAAATAATCAGGGACACAACCAGAAGATAGGGAGCTGTTGAAAACAGAGATCAAATGGGGCCCAACAGAATCTATTACTTTCAGTAAAAACTGTATAGGTATTACATCAAGTGGGCTAGAGGACACTTTCATTTGTGATACTGTTTTTAAAAGCTCAGACAAGTCGATGGGATAAAACTGGTTAAACTCCCTTGTTGCTGGTGAGGAACCTCTGAGTAAGAGGCCACGGGGGTAATAGAGGCTCTGATTGACACCACCTTATTGGTAAAATAAATAAAAACAATTCACAGTCATCATTACTTCCAGCTGAGGCACAAGGAGGGGTTGGGTTTACCAGCTGATCCACAGTCTTAAACAGAAACCTGGGATTGTGTTTATGTGTAGTAATGAGTTCAGAAAAATAGTGTGTTCTCGCAACATTAACCATGTTATTGTAGTAAATTAATAAATCCTTCAGACTGAGGTAATGGACTTGGAGACTGGATTTTTTCCATCTGCGCTCTGCTTTCCTGCATTCCCTTTTTAGGCTGCGAATGCTGTCATTTATTCAGGGTTGCTTACTAGCTTTAGACGTAGGCCTAACCTTTAGAGGAGCAGTAATATTTAGTGACGACAAGCAGATATAATTGATCGACCAGATTGTTGGTGTTGGAATCAGATAGGTATTGGCTTTGGCTCTGAAAGAATGCGCAAAACTTTGAAACACTTTGTTCATTAAAGATGCGAGAACACACGGAGCTTGGTGAGGCGGCATGAGTAACAGGCGAATCACAGCTAAAAACAATACATCTGTGGTCAGATATGGTCATGTCCACTAATTCCACAGAGGAAATGCTGACACCCAGGGTAAAGACCAAGTCCAGTGTATGACCACGGTTATGTGTTTGACTTTTGACATGTTGTTTGAAGTTAAAAGGAGTGGCCATATTTAAAAAGTTAGTTGCATTAACATTGGTGGGGTCATCAACATGAATATTAAAATCGCCACAAAGAACAATTCTGTCATAATTTAAAACCAGAGTAGATAAAAATTCAGGAAGTTCTGATAAAAATCCTGCAGGCGGTTTTGGGGGGCGATAAATTATAACAAATATGATAGGTTGCAGCCCTCCAAGTTTAAGAGTGAGAACTTCAAAGGAGTTAAATTCATCACAGCGTACTTGATGACATTTAAAAATTTTCCTATACATGCTCACTCGCCCACCACCACGACCACTGACCCTCGGTTGACTAAAACAATCATAATGAGGCGGACACAGTTCAGCTAGCTGGCTATAGTCATTCATTTGCAGCCAGGATTCAGTTAAAAACATAAATCTAGATTTGCAGACAAGATAAAATCATTTAAGATAAAAGTCTTACTTGAAAGTGATCTCACATTGAACAGAGCCATTTTAAATGAATTTATTCTGGGTGCTGGAGTTGGTGCAGTTGTCCTAATCCTCAAGAGATTACTATTATTTCTGTGTGGGATGTGCACATTTGGGTTTACTGGTCTATGCGTGATGATGACAGGAATAGAAGTCTTTGGAACAACGCTGGGAGCAGACGGCTTTACATGCCAGCAGGTGGAGACAGTTGTTTGTGGCAGTGAGGCAGAGATGTGGACTATCACTCTTGTGATGGAGGACGGGAGCGACGGCATTAGGTCCTAGAGTTTTTTTAAAATGTCAGCCGTGGTGGCACCGGGGAAGCAGCGAGTGGTAGTGTTAAAGAAACGGATGTTTCTGGTTATGGAGTCACCAATTATTAGTGTGGTTGGGGAGAAAAGTGGATGAGGAGATGACGGTTGTAGGGTTCCAGAGCAGGACTGAGCAGAATCTGCTTCAACACTGCGTGCGGACTGCGGATGGAGTGTGTGAGCTCCCGAGTGTTGTGTTGGAGGAGCAGTAACGGACCTGAGAGAAGGGCTACCCGACGGTGCAGGGTAGAGACGGCCTCCGGAGCGTCTGAGCACAGCCTCCTTCAGGATCCTACGTCGGGAAGCGGAGGTTTTTGACTGGGATGATGGCTGCTGATCAGGCCCAGCGGCAGACCGGCGGCCCAGTTGATCACAAGTTTGCCACCAGTGCAGGAAGTGAAGCCACATCCATGAAGCCAGTCAGCAGGGAATCTTTCTCTTTGAGTTCCTCTGAAAGTCGTCGTATGTCTTCCATAAGGTCAGCAATCTTTTTGTTCACTTTCTTAAGGAGAATGCAGTCCTCATGGGGCAGAGTTATCTCACAAGAACACCGAGACCATTTTACACGCCTTCATCTCATCACACCTGGATTATTGCAACAGCCTTTTCACCTGTTTAACCCAAAAATCTATTGATCGACTCCAGACTGTCCAGAACTCAGCTGCCAGGCTTTTAACCAGAACAAAGAAATATAACCACATTACTCCTATTTTAGCTTCATTACACTGGCTCCCAGTATGTTTTAGAATTGACTTTAAAATTTTATTGATCACTTTTAAAGCTCTTCATGGCCTCTCGCCTTGTTATATTTCTGACCTTTTAGTCCCATACGCACCAGCACGTACCTTGAGATCCTCGGGCAGAGGTCTGTTGTCTGTTCCAGAGTCTCGACTGAAAACTAAAGGGGACAGAGC
>NC_060153.1:30851313-30866469 GCF_021292245.1 Micropterus dolomieu
CACATTACTCCTATTTTAGCTTCATTACACTGGCTCCCAGTATGTTTTAGAATTGACTTTAAAATTTTATTGATCACTTTTAAAGCTCTTCATGGCCTCTCGCCTTGTTATATTTCTGACCTTTTAGTCCCATACGCACCAGCACGTACCTTGAGATCCTCGGGCAGAGGTCTGTTGTCTGTTCCAGAGTCTCGACTGAAAACTAAAGGGGACAGAGCGTTTGCTGTCAGGGCCCCGAGGCTCTGGAACAGCCTGCCCGAGGAAATCAGGTCGACTCAGTCAGTGAACTCTTTTAAGTCCCTTCTTAAAACATACTTTTATAGGAGAGCTTTTCCCGATCTTATTTGACTTTATTTTATCCCTTTTATTTTATTGTATTTTACTAATTTTATATTAATTTTTCATGCTCTTATCTTGTTTTTTTTGTATTATTCTTTACACTTGTTAAAGCACTTTGTAACTTGTTTTTGAAAAGTGCTCTACAAATAAAGATTGTTGTTATCTCGGCTAGCATAGCCGCCGGAGCTTTGTTGTGGTCAGTAGCGTTGATAGCGTTTTTACGGTCATCTAGCTTAAAATCCATGTCGGATGACTAAAATCCTTGAACCAAGTAAAACTTAAGTAAAAACTTAAGTTAAATAAAAAGGAAAAAAAAAATGGAACGAAAAAGTGTGGATAAGATTCCAGTTTAAGACGCAGCTTCTGAGAGGTAGCTACAGACGCCAACGCATGCGCAGAGTGCAGATTACGTCAGCAATGGTATGCTATCACTTCAAAAGACTGACAGGCTGCTTTAGATACAGTTTTATTGACAGGAAACAAACAGAAAATAGCATCAGTTTTGCAATGATATAATTGTTAAACATGTAAACAGTATTTTAATTCTTCACCACTTTTTACTCAAAAACGTGAATTAAAGCTTCATGCAGTCACTTCTACTAAAACAATCTGAATACTTCTTCCACAACTGCTTTTTTTGTGCAAATTTATTATCTGCAAAGTTATAAGTCGCTTTGGATAAAAGCATCAGCTAAATTAATAAATGTAAATGTATAAATTAAACTAAAAAAACAACAAATTCTACAAGTAGGAGCCGAATAATTAGACGATTAACAGAACTTTAATTGACTATTTTGATAATCGTTTTTAAATTTTGTTTACACTTTATACTTTTGATACCTATTTTTTAAAGCAGGTACTTTTTGTACTTTGACTCAAGTAGAAATTGAAATTGAACCTAAATGAAGCTTCTATTTTTAGTGGGATAATATTTTGCAGGGTACTCAAGTACGGGATTTGTGTACTTCGTCCATCGCTGCTGATAATAAACACAAGTTTTGAATTTCAGGTTATCATTTGAAAGTGGAACGAAAAGTTCCCGCACTTCTGCTGCTGCTGGAACTTAATAGTGTGACATCCGATGGAAGTAAACCAATATAAGCTTTTTATAAACTTTTGAAATCGCTGTAAGTTACTGTAGCTTGTATTTAAATATATACTGCTTTCGTGTCTGCATTTTCTTTCTTTGCCATCACAGTAGTAACGTGAGCCTATTCCTTTTGTTCTCTGTCCCTCCAGAGCTCCCACAGCAACATGTCTGTAAGGAGGAGTAGGTTCTGGCTGGTCTGGACCAGGAGGACCCACAGCCTCCACAGGTTAAAGAGGAACAGGAGGAACTCTGGACCAGTCAGGAGGGAGAGCAGCTTTATTTGCCAGGTATGTGGACACATACGAGGAATCTGAGTCAGGATTGTACATTGGTCACGATGTGCTTACCGGTGTTGGGCAACCTACTTGGAAAATGTAGCAAGCTAAGCTACAGCAACTGTATTATGCGATATATGACTTTGATGCTGTCGTGCTGTTGCGGTAGGTGACATTTTACGGTGGACGGACTGTAATATTAGAGTTGTTGTTGTTGTTTTCTTTTAGCTTTAATTAATAATCCCATGCTTTGGACACTTTCTTCTTTGTCCCTCACTATTTTCTGACTCTTCCTCCACTTTGCAAACAGCCCCATCATAATCATGTCGTCTTCCCACAGTATAAGCCTGATGTCCGACAGTAATAAATGTCCGTGCGAAACAGTGTGCTACACAGTTATGTGGATTAAACAAAGCTTGCAAAGAATTTGCGTTGATTCATTTTAGTAGTCGATTTAATCGATGAATCGTTTCAGCCCTAGTAAGACAATATTTTAAGAAAGTTTCATGACTAAGTCAACATAACCTTTTTTCATCACAGTGGTGGAAATGAGTTTCGATTAGGGCTGGACAATAAAACAATAATACCTATCGCAATATAATGTTTTTCAATAACAATATAACAAATGTTCAATAAATATTCAATAAATGTTTGGTGTTATTCACTTGAATCTATACACAAAATAGCTTTTCTTAATTTACACATGCATATTTGTTGACAAAGATTTTATCATAATTGTTTTGAATGTTCTGCCTCAGATTTGTGAAGTGATTCACTGTTTGGCATAAAGTGTTGACCATAAAGATGAGTTTAAACCACAATTGACCATCAGGTTTCTTCAACTTTCACTAAGGTGCATAAATCAGTCTTTAAACTCGAAAGAAATAACGATTTGATTCTTAATGTCATAATTATCGATACCAAAGGGTATGAAATGTTTTATCGTGATATCAGCTATAGCCATATCGTCCAGCCCTAGCTTCGATATATTATTTTAGTAACTAAATTTGATTTATAAAATCCAAAGTGTTTAATATGTATACTGGTACTCATTACATTACATTTATTCATTATGCTGATGCTTTTATCCAAAGTGACTTACAATTGCTAGATATGTCAGAGGTCGCACGCCTCTGGAGCAACAAGGGGTTAAGTGTCTTGCTCAGGGACACATCACACCAAAGGCAAGTGTCTTATCCCCTGCGCCATCACCACCCCCATATTCATACTCATTTCCTCACGTGTCTGCATTTCTTTCTTTACCATCACAGTAGTAACGTGAGCCTGTTCCTTTTTGTTCTCTGTCCCTCCAGAGCTCCCACAGCAACATGTCTGTAAGGAGGAGGAGGTTCTGGCTGGTCTGGACCAGGAGGACCCACAGCCTCCACAGGTTAAAGAGGAACAGGAGGAACTCTGGACCAGTCAGGAGGGAGAGCAGCTTGTAGTGAAGCAGGAGACTGACACCTTTATGTTGAGTCCTACTCATGAGAAAGTGACCACAGTGAAGCAGAACTGAAAAGTGACCACCAGCTCCTCTCTCACAGCTGTCATGTAGCTGAGAGCCAAGATCAGAAAGGAGGCGAGCATGAAGACTCAGGATCAACTAGAGATGCAGAGCCAAAACAAAAGAATCAAGATCACAACAGGATAAGCCCCAGAAACAATGTACACAAGTCTACCATGTCAGAGGTTCACCATGATCCTCACACAGGTAAAAACTCTTTCACATGTGACACATGTGGAAAAGGTTTCCAGTACAAGTTAGTATTTCAAAGACGCCTGAGAATTCACACAGGTGAGAAGCCGTATTCTTGCAACACATGTGGGAAATCTTTCAGCCGGAACGAAGGCTTGAAACTCCACATGAGAATTCACACAGGTGAGAAGCCGTATTCTTGCAAAACATGTGGGAAGGACTTTAGAACCAATGAACAATTGCAGTTCCATATTAGAACCCACACAGGTGAGACGCCGTATTCTTGCAACGCATGTGGGAAATCTTTTGGCTGGAAGGAAGGCTTGAAACTCCACATGAGAACCCACACAGGTGAGAAGCCGTATTCTTGTGAAAAATGTGGGAAATCTTTTACCAGGAGGAGTTACTTGAAACTACATATGAGAATCCACACAGGTGCGAAGCTGTACCTTTGCAAGACCTGCGGTAAAACATTCTGTTATCCTTCAGCATATAAAACCCATAGGAGAACCCACACTAGTGAGAAGCTGTAGCTAAGTGAGACCTACGGAACAAGATTCAGTGACACTTGAGCTTTTAAAAAACATATGAGAACCCACACTAGTGAGAAGCTGTAGCTATGTGAGACCTACGGGACAAGATTCAGTGACACTTCAGCTTTTAAAAAACATATGAGAACCCACACAAGTGAGAAGCCGTATTCTTGTGGAACATGTGGGAAAGCGTTCTGAGTTAGTGGTCAATTGAAAATTCCAATTCCATCCATCAGTTAGGGTTGTACTCACTTCCCCCCCAGCGGTTTAGACATTAATGGCTGTGTGATGTGTTATTTTGAGGGGACAGCAAATTTACACTGTTATACAAGCTGTACACTCATTACTTTACATTGTAGCAAAGTGTCATTTCTTCAGTGTTGTCACATGAAATATAATAAAATATTTACAAAAATGTGAGGGGTGTAAAATTTTGATCGTTTGGTTTTCCATTTGAACTGCAAAACAATGTCAAGGCACACCCCCTTTTAATTGTAAATAATGTAATCATTATAATAATTGTAGCCTATTAGTCTACTTTGTCATTTGTGTTTAGTAAACTTGTACCTTGGTTGAATAAGTAAAGAGACCTGTATACTGAAATGTGTCAATCTAAGTTGATGATAAATGATATGTGCCTTGATTTGGAACCAGCATTATTAGAAACTATGATGAACCGGTCGGGTGGGTCACATCTCTCCCCTGCAGTGGTTTAATTATTTTTTCTTTCATTGCGGAATGAGTGTTTTCTTTAATGATTTACTTTCATGATTAGAGAGGCTGCTGTCAGTCATTTAAAACGTTTCCATGCACACCCCTGTGACCACTTTTTTCCGTTTAACCATAGCAAGCGCATTAGACTACTGAATCCCCTCTGTGAGCGTGCATATTATCATGATGGAGAACCCAAATGCCAGTGCGTCAAAGATGAAAAATGGCGAAGGGTCAAATATTTATATACACAGGGCTTAACGCAGTTTCGTTTGGGGCGTGTCCAACTCCAATTTTGCTAGTTTGACGGCAGAAATAATTGTCTTGGCGCTGGGCGCATGGTTCAAAAGAGTCGTACTTAGTCTGTGAATAAGTCATGGGCGTGTAGGGCATAACATGCAATACACCAATCAGTGTCATCTCCATTTTAAAGCCAGGTGCGCTTGTACTTTGACATTTCTATTATAATAGCGTATGAATGGCGCATTATGAAAAAATAAAAAAATGACTGATTGAATTACAGACTCACAGCAGAGAAAATATATGGAAATAGCCTAAGTGTGGACGTGATATAAAAACCACCTCTGATGATGAAGCCTCTGTTGCTTTGTAGTTTATTAAGTGTCGGAACTTCAATCTGTTGACAGACAGACGCTGTCTCCTCTATGAACCGTCTGGATTCTCACTGCGCTGCGTTTATATAAATTATGTTGTGGGTCACATCTCTCCCACACTGGTTTCTTTATTTTGTGTTTTATTGATGTATGAGGTTTTTCTTTAACGATTTACTTTCATGATCAGAGAGGCTGCTGTCGGCCATTTTAAACGTCATGTGCACAAGTCACAACAAATACAGTGGGATATGTGAGCAGCAAAAATAAAAAGACTGAAGTAATTAACTTGACATGACATGACAGGGCAGACGAACTACAATTCAACTTTTAGCTTCTGAAATAATTTAGATGCAGTCATGGAGCTCAGGACTGATCAGGAGGACGGCTGCTTTACTCCAAACAGTTTCTCTGTATGAACCTGGACTGTGTGAGAGAGATTTTAACCGACGCAGTTGTCATTTTCAAAGCAAACGCCCATGTTGTTGAAATAGCAAATTGTGCGTCCGTGGGAGTGTTCTTAAAATAAGATGTGGTCACTCAGGCAAATTGTTGGCGCAGTGCTATTTGAAGCAACATAAAGAGACTGTACCACTGACCAAACCGCAAGTCAACGGCACAGTATTTCACCGTTTGTTTCTTTGGTATATTAGGGGCGCATTACTCCGATGGTAAGATTGACGCACGAGGCACAGCAACATAACTTAATATTAAAATCTCCTGACATGTGACAGGATCAGTCAGGATCTAATGTTAATTGATGTTCTGTGTTCTTCTCCACATTCAAAAGGTCTCGCACACTGAAACTGTTTGGAGTCAAGCAGCCGTCCTCCTGATCAATCCTGAGCCCCCTCAGAGCGTCTAAATTATTTCAGAAGCTAAAAGTTGAATGCTCTGCCTTCTGGAGAGTTTCCTCTGTCCTGTTTGTTTTTTTGCTTCTCAAATATTCCACGATATTTGTTGTGACTTTATTGTGCATGGAAACGTTTTAAATGACTGACAGCAGCCTCTCTAATCATGAAAGTAAATCATTAAAGAAAACACTCATTCCGCAATGAAAGAAAAAATAATTAAACTACTGCAGGGGAGAGATGTGACCCACCTGACCGGTTCATCAAAGTTTCTAATAATGCTGGTTCCAAATCAAGGCACATATCATTTATCATCAACTTAGATTGACACATTTCAGTATACAGGTCTCTTACTTATTCAACCAAGGTAGAAGTTTACTAAACACAAATGACAACATAGGCTAATAGGCTACAATTATTATAATGATTACATTATTTACAATTAAAAGGGGGTGTGCCTTGACATTCTCTTTGATCATTGACGTGGGAAACCTCTGCCTTAGACAGCAAGTATAAAACATAAAAATCAAAAACCAAATGAAATGGACAACAATAGATACATCTACATCAGTAATCTGGATTCAAATCATTTAATAAAGACACAGTACAGGCCTTCATTTAAATCCTGCCACCTGCTGGTAGAAAGGGGAAAAAGCTTGGTTCATTATGGTGGAAACCACATTAAATATTAACTTATTAAAAATATAGTGCTGACAGTAACAACTCTGCACACACAGTCATTTCTTAGGTAGTCCAGGTTTATTTAAGTATTCATTTATTTATTTTCATCTAACGTCACCCCGGTATAATGTTAGTGCTGCATAATGTTACAGATCTGATCGTCCCACAAGCTTGGCTTCCATTTTAAAATCTTTACTCTTACTTTCGGGTCACCCGGCCCACCTGTCTTTCTTTTCTTAATGTCCATCTTATAATGGAAAAATTAAAGTAGGATTTTCCAAAAACAAAGGTGGTTTTCTTGTTTGCTTGTTTTGTGGTTCAAATGAATAAACAAACTATCAGAACGTACACCCTTCACATTTTTGTAAATATTTTATTATATTTCATGTGACAACACTGAAGAAATGTCACTTTGCTACAGTGTAAAGTAATGAGTGTACAGCTTGTGTAAATTTGCTGTCCCCTTAAAATAACATCACACAGCCATTAATGTCTAAACCGCTGGGGGGGGGGGGGGGGGGGGGGGGGAAGTGAGTACAACCCCAACTGATGGATGGAATTGGAATTTTCAATTGACCACCAACTCAGAACGCTTTCCCACATGTTCCACAAGAATACGGCTTCTCACATGTTTTTTTAAAAGCTTAAGTGTCACTGAATCTTGTCCTGTAGGTCTCACATAGCTACAGCTTCTCACTAGTGTGGGTTCTCCTATGGGTTTTATATGCTGAAGCATAAGAGAATGTTTTACCGCAGGTATTGCAAAGGTACGGCTTCTCACCTGTGTGGGCTCTCATGTGTACTATTAAGTAACTCCTCCTGGTAAAAGATTTCCCACATGTTTTGCAAGAATACGGCTTCTCACCTGTGTGGATTCTCATGTGCACTTTTAAGTAACTCCTCCAGCTAAAAGAATTCCCACATATTTCACAAGAATACGGCTTCTCACCTGTGTGGGTTCTCGTGTGTAGTTTTAAGTAACTCCTCTGGATAAAAGATTTCCCACATATTTCACAAGAATACGGCTTCTCCCCTGTGTGGATTCTCGTATGTTGTTTAAATGCTGTCTTTTCTCTGAATCTTTTCCCACATGTTTTGCAAAGGTACGGCTTCTCACCTGTGTGAATTCTCATGTGGAGTTTCAAGCCTTCCTTCCAGCTAAAAGATTTCCCACATGTTTTGCAAGAATACGGCTTCTCACTTGTGTGAATTCTCATGTGGAGTTTCAAGCCTTCGTTCCGGCTAAAAGATTTCCCACATGTTTTGCAAGAATACAGCTTCTCGCCTGTGTGGGTTCTCGTGTGCACTTTTAAGTGACCCCTCTGGCTAAATGATTTCCCACATGTTTCACAAGAAAATGGCTTCTCACCAGTGTGGGTTCCTATATGGAGCTTAAATCTTGAACTGTTACTGAATCTTTTCCCGCAGGTCTTGCAAAGATACTCATCTGTGTGAATTCTCAGGTGTTTCTGAAAAACTAACTTGTACTGAAACTCTTTTCCACATGTGTCACATGTGAAAGACTTTTTACCTGTGTGAGGATCATGGTGAACCTCTGACATGGTAGACTTGTGTACATTGTTTCTGGGGCTTATCCTGTTGTGATCTTGATTCTTTTGTTTTGGCTCTGCATCTCTAGTTGATCCTGAGTTTTCATGCTTGCCTCCTTTCTGATCTTGGCTCTCAGCTACATGACAGCTGTGAGAGAGGAGCTGGTGGTCACTTTTCAGTTCTGCTTCACTGTGGTCACTTTCCTCATGAGCAGGACTCAACATAAAGGTGTCAGTCTCCTGCTTCACTACAAGCTGCTCTCCCTCCTGACTGGTCCAGAGTTCCTCCTGTTCCTCTTTATCCTGTGGAGGCTGTGGGTCCTCCTCGTCCAGACCAGCCAGAACCTCCTCCTCCTTACAGACATGTTGCTGTGGGAGCTCTGGAGGGACAGAGAACAAAAGGAACAGGCTCACGTTACTACTGTGTTGGCAAAGAAAGAAAATGCAGACACGAAAGCAGTATATATTTAAATACACAAAATCCATACTGGTATTCACATAAACCTCTGTTTTGTGTAACTAATATAATGAATGTTTCCTCACCTATCCTGTGTAACTTTATTTCGGGTTTCCAAACGATATCCAGCAGTCTGCGCTGACGATCGATCTCTTTCTCGTAGTCGACGATAGAGTTTTTAAAAACTCTGAATATTTCTTCAGCAGCAGCAGTTAGTCGCTCGTTGACAAACTCTCTCAAACTCTCAACTGAACTCATTGTTGCTGAACTACAAATTAAATAATTAGCGGCGCTACAGTAACTTCCAGCGAATTCAAAAGTTGCGACCAACGCCGGAGCTTATATTGGTTCACTTCCTTCGGATGTCACACTATTAAGTTCCGACAGCAGAAGTGCGGGAGCTTTTCGTTCCGCTTTCAAATGATAACCTGAAATTCAAAACTTGTGTTTATTATCAGCAGTGATGGACGAAGTACACAAATCCCGCACTTGAGTACCCTGCAAAATATTATCACACTAAAAATAGAAGCTTCAATTTAAATTTCTACTTGAGTCAAAGTAAAAAGAGTACCTGCTTTTAAAAATAGGTATCCAAAGAATAAACTATTATGGTTTTCAGTGGTTGCTGACATGACAAAAATTTTTTTAAAAACGATCATCAAAATAGTCAATTAAAGTTCTGTTAATCGCCTAATTATTCAGTTCCTACTTTGTAGAATTTGTTGGTTTTTTAGTTTAATTTATACATTTACATTTATTAATTTAGCTGATGCTTTTATCCAAAGCGACTTATAACTATTGTTTCCTGTCAGTAAAACTGTATCTAAAGCAGCCTGTTAGTCTTTTGAAGTGATTGCACACCATAAATACTGACAAAAACTACGAAACACAAATTGAAATATGAACATTTATGACAATTACAACCGTCCACATACCACTATCAGTTTACCGGCCATTACTGTGCACTGTGTGTGTGAAACAAAGATCTCAAAGATGTAGAAGACGAAAATGGAATGACATTCACAGACAATTAATTAAACTTGTGTAGCTAACCTACCATAGAACACTTAATTATTTTATTATTTTTTTCCAAAAGGAAGAACACAGCACCTCCCCTTTGTCTTCCCCTAAGAAGGGGGGTGGGGTAGGGGCTGAGTTATCACCCCCTCTAAACCAGGCTGTGAGGATCTCAGCGGCCGTAAACTAAAGGCATAAACTGAGACTTTCGTACACTTGACAAACAATGCCTCTCTGGGCGGTTGTGGCTCAGGAGCTAGAGTGGGCGTACCGTAAAATTTCTTTGAGTGGTCAAAAAGTAAAGTAAATGCTGAAGTGTCTCTGAATCTTCTCCTGTTGCCGACGGTCAGAGCCATGTTCTTCCAGCTTCACATGCTGCTTCCTGTCCATCAGGAAGTCTGTGATCCACCTGTCGCTCACCTGGTAGACCTTGTCCTGCAGCAGAGCCGGGATGATGGTGTTGAAAGCAGAGCTGAAATCCACAACCAGGATCCTTGCAGAGATTCATGAAGGGTCCAGCTGTAGTGAGGGGCCATGTTTATTGCATCATCCACAAACTGCAGGGGTCTAGGAGTGAGTCTGTAGTGGAATTGAGGTGGCTCAAGACATGGAGCTCAAAAGACTTTATTACCACGGTGGCATTTTGATCCTCAGGTTTTCACATACTGTTTTCAAGAATGTAATTTGAGTAAAACTTTTACCAAGTTTAATTAAACTTGTAGGGCTGGACCCAAATATTTGATCGCTGGGTATACATTCAATTTTCTATTCTGCGTGCATCTCTTCCACTCTGCCTCCCTCTTGCCCGGCTTAATATCCGATCCCTTTAATCCTGCAATAAATATTCTCCTCTTATCTAACTCCAGTTTCCTCTCTCTCTTAGTCCTGCACTTGGGTCTGCTAGCCTAGCTGTAACAATGTTAAAAATAAAGTTTTGATAATAACTTGCTGTTTAAGTTAAAACGACATGAGAATAAAGAAAAGGAACACACTCTCTCTTTTTCTATAGCTCTTTCTCTAACACCAACACACTCGCTGTTATCTCATGATGAGGTTTTTCCTTCTCTCATGTCATTTCCAGAACTTTTTGGGCATTCATCCTTGTGCTCTTCTGCTTCTATCTGTGAGATACACAGCTCTAGCTCGTGAAATGACAGCTTGCTTATCAACAGACGTTTAAACAATCGGCGTAACGCTTTGATTATTCACTGGTAAATGACATTGTGGCCAGCCCTACAATTATGCAGCTCTTGCATGTTAGGACCACAAACATCAAGAACTGAATCATCGGACACAAGATTACTTGTCTGTATGCTGTCTTCTGTGCCCTGTCAAATCAGACGCATCAACACTTTTTGTGTAAAGCTACAGCTTCTCCCCGCGACCCGATCCCGGATAAGCGGATGAAGATGGATGGATGGATGGATGGCTACAGCTTCTCACCTGTGTCTCTTATGTGGTTTTTCAATTGACCACTATCTCTGAAAGCTTTCCCACATGTTTGTCAAGAATACGGCTTCTCTCTTGTGTGTGGGTTCCCATATGGAGCTACAAAAAAACGAACCCAGATAGCAAACATTATTGAAACTATGTTGAATCAGCATTCTGCTCTCAATGCTAATTTAATTGAATCAACATCAGACATGATTTATCATCATTTGCATCCTTTTTTAATATTGAAACCACATTGAAATCATAGCTAACTAAAAATGAACGTGACTTCAATGTTATTTCAACCAATATTACTATTGAAACAACGTTGAAATGATAGCCTAACTAAAAATCAATGTGACTTCAATGTTATTTCAACCAATATTAAACCACAGAAAAGTGACAGTGAAAAATGTATAAATGACAACAGACCATTTAATCAGTTAAAAAATACAAGTTTATTTATGGAATAAAAAAAATTATTCACTGCTCCTGTTCTGTCCACCCATCAGGTCTGGAGCATAGGAAGCCACTTTTGTGCTGCCAGGGCAAAGTCAAAGACTTCTGTCCCCATTGGTTCAGTCAGGGCACCTAACAGAAAACATACAAATAAGGGGCATCCTTGCACAGTCTGCACCTGGGGTCCTGCCTGGTGTGGTAGACCCCAGCCTCTATTGATCTTGTACTGCCTGTTCTTGTGCCGCCATGATTAGTGCTTCTGTGCTGTCCTTGACCTTTCTCGTCTTGATGTCAGTAGCCTCTATCTCCTCCTTTGGCCAGTATTATACCAGCGGGGTATCTGGTGACTGGCAGGGCGTATGTGTTGATGGATCGGACCTTGTTTTTCCCATTCAGCTGACTTTTCAGGACCTGCCTCACTCTCTGAAGGTATTTGGCTGTGGTGGACTTCTTTGCTGCCTCCTCATGGTTTCCGTTAGCCTGCGGCACCCCAAGGTATTTGTAGCTGTCCTGAACATCTGCAATGTGGCCTTCTGGTAGTTCAATCCCCTCGGTTCTGATCATCTTCCCTCTTTTTGATACCATGCAACCACACTTGTCCAGTCCAAATGACATTCCAATGTCGTTGCTGTAGATCCTGTCAGTGTGGATCAGTGAGTCGATGTCTTGCTCATTTCTGGCATACAGCATGATGTCATCCATGTAGATGAGGTGACTGATGGTTGTTCCACTTCGGAACCGGTATCTGTAGCCACTCTTTGTGATAATCTGGCTGAGGGGGTTCAGGCCTGTGCAGAACAGCAGCGGGGATAGTGCATCGCCTTGGTATATGCTGCACTTGATGGTGACTTGTGCAATTGGCTTTGAGTTGGCTTCCAGACTTGTTTTCCACAGCCCCATTGAGTTCTTGATGAAGGCTATTAGTGTCCTGTTGATCTTGTACATTTCCAAGCATTCCAGTATCCATGTATGTGGCATTGAGTCATAGGCTTTCTTGTAGTCAATCCAGGCGGTGCACAGATTGGTCTGCATCGTCTTGCAGTCTCGAGTGACTGCTCTATCAACCAGTAGCTGGTGCTTGGCTCCCCTGGTATTACTACCTATTCTAACCATTCTGGGTGGGTCCCATCCATCAGCATTTGTGCTGCCAGGCGTTCATGGAGTGCGGTTAGTTTCTTCAGCCAGTAGGTGTGGATAATGTCAGGGCCTGGGGCTGTCCAGCTCTTCATACCTGCCACTCTTTCTTGGATGTCTGTTGTTCTAATGCTTACTGGTTCTTGTTCTGTTCTTAGATCGACTAACCATCATGTGTTATTACCCTGCCACTGAGATGGTTCGGTGGAGAACATCCGGTTTATTCTCCTGGCTTCTGCTTCTCCCTTGTATCTCTTTAGGCGGGTAGCCAGAGCGGTGTATCGACAGCCTGTTGTATTTCCCTTCCTTGCACCTTTCTGTAGCTCTGAGAGCTGACTAACCTTTCTTGGTGTTGCCTTGATCTTGGCCTCTAGCCTTCTCCTCCATGGGTGGTAATGCTCTTTATGGCTTGTGGTGTTAATCTTATAGCCAAGCATATCTAGGATCACTAGTAGTAAATACAGGCCTGCTTTGCGCGCTCCCGTTTTCTTGGGTTTTTCATTTAACAACGCCCGCCATAGGGGCTATAGCACTGCAACAAGAAGTCTGAGCCAATGCAACATCGCAACCCCAAATTGAGATTACGAGATCATGTCTGCAGTACGTATTCGCTAATAGTGTAATGATTGCGCTTTAACAAACCGACTGAATGATCAGCCATAAAAGTGGTAGCAGTAACTTGTCAGTGCTTTGTCTGGTCACCAGCCCCATCAAATAAAACAGTCCCTTGACTCATGGTTTCAATAGTAAAAAAACATTATATTCTAACCAGAAACATTTAAGAAAACGTAAATTACAAAGCATCTTTTGTATTTCATATGAATAGAAGGTTTTTCAGTAATTTTTAACAAAGCTCCCATCGCGCTATGACTCAAGGGATGTCTGAGGGACGGCCTTTAACGCTGATAGGCTAAGGTCCTCAAATTCCGCTGGAAGCCATGAGAAACATACTCACTCTTGTGTTTTGCTGGCAACATCTTGATTATTAGCTAGTAAAGAAAATACTTCAGATGTGGGTGATGCAGAACTGGGGTCTCAATTATAAAAATGTCCCCAGAAACCTCGCTAAAAGTGTACGTGCATCCAAAAGACAAAATGGCTTACGCCATAAAAAAATATTCAGACTTATAAAACCGTGCATGTGCACCCTTGTAAGCTTGTTCCCTTTATAAATCACAATCAACTTGAAATGTGGTCTATGTGAGGAAGCGCCATATCTGATCCCTTCAAACGCTTACAACTGTCTATAAATGGTTAGTGGAATTAATATTAATACGCACTGGCTGTGGGAAGAAAAGGATGCAAACTCTGACAGAGGAGCTACACAACGAGATTTAACTCAGTGGTTAAACTGTCATATAACAGAAAACAGATGGTTTACAAATGCGTGTGTGATTATTTATCGTTCTTGTTTTAAACTGATTATGCATGAGGAGACCAAAACATAAGGCTCTCGAGGAGACGTCAATCGATATGCATATTATTACGGGGTTGATCCGCTTTAGAGCTTTGATGGGTGCAAGAATAGGATACGTCCCCCACATCATATAGACAGGTTTTCTAGTGATCCATCCTTAATGTGTTGTGTATGATTCCTGTGAAGTTTCTCATGGAGGGAGAGAGTAATGCGCCCATCAACCTGTTGGCCTGCGCTGAAAGAGCGAATCTTGAATGTAGAAAACCTAACATCCGTCTGATCAACGTAATATCAGACACAGGGTAGATCCGTTTTTTATCTTTGATAGGGGTGTTGATATTGACAGCCTGTCAGGCTTTTAACCAGAACAAAGAAATATGACCACATTACTCCTATTTTAGCTTCATTACACTGGCTCCCAGTATGTTTTAGAATTGACTTTAAAATTCTATTGATCACTTTTAAAGCTCTTCATGGCCTCTCGCCTTGTTATATTTCTGACCTTTTAGTCCCATACGCACCAGCACGTACCTTGAGATCCTCGGGCAGAGGTCTGTTGTCTGTTCCAGAGTCTCGACTGAAAACTAAAGGCGACAGAGCGTTTGCTGTCAGGGCCCCGAGGCTCTGGAACAGCCTGCCCGAGGAAATCAGATCGGCTGAGTCAGTGAACTCTTTTAAGTCCCTTCTTAAAACATACTTTTATAGGAGAGCCTTTCCCGATCTTATTTGACTTTATTTTATCCATTTTATTTTATTGTATTTTACTAATTTTATATTTATCTTAAACGTGTATTTTAGTCTTTTCAATGTTTTCATGCTTTTATCTTGTATTGTTTTTGTATTATTGTCTCTTGGGTATTATTGTCTTTACACTTGTTAAAGCACTTTGTAACTTGTTTTTGAA
>NC_060153.1:30866569-30869870 GCF_021292245.1 Micropterus dolomieu
CTCTTCATGGCCTCTCGCCTTGTTATATTTCTGACCTTTTAGTCCCATACGCACCAGCACGTACCTTGAGATCCTTGGGCAGAGGTCTGTTGTCTGTTCCAGAGTCTCGACTGAAAACTAAAGGCGACAGAGCATTTGCTGTCAGGGCCCCGAGGCTCTGGAACAGCCTGCCCGAGGAAATCAGATCGGCTGAGTCAGTGAACTCTTTTAAGTCCCTTCTTAAAACATACTTTTATAGGAGAGCCTTTCCCGATCTTATTTGACTTTATTTTATCCATTTTATTTTATTGTATTTTACTAATTTTATATTTATCTTAAACGTGTATTTTAGTCTTTTCAATGTTTTCATGCTTTTATCTTGTATTGTTTTTGTATTATTGTCTCTTGGGTATTATTGTCTTTACACTTGTTAAAGCACTTTGTAACTTGTTTTTGAAAAGTGCTCTACAAATAAAGATTATTATTATTAACGTATTTCTCTCGGTCAAGGTTTATTTATGTATTTATTTATTTTCATCTAATGTCACCCTGGGATAACGTTAGTGCTGCATAATGTTACAGATCTGACCGTCCTACAAGCTTGGCTTTTATTTTAAAATCTTTACTCTTACTTCCGGGTCACCCAACGCACCTGTCTTTCTTTTCTTGATGTCCATCTTATAACAGAGAAATTCAAATAGGAATTTCAAAAGACAAACGTTTGTTTTGTGGTTCAAATGAATAAACAAACTATCAGAACATACACCCCTCACATTTTTGTAAATATTTTATTATATTTCATGTGACAACACTGAAGAAATGACACTTTGCTACAATGTAAAGTAATGAGTGTACAGCTTGTATAACAGTGTAAATTTGCTGTCCCCTCAAAATAACACATCACACAACCATTAATGTTTAAACCGCTGGGGGAAAAGTGAGTACAACCCTAAGTGATGGATGGAATTGGAATTTTCAATTGACCACCAACTCGGAACGCTTTCCCACATGTTCCACAAGAATACGACTTCTCACATGTTTTTTTAAAAGCTTAAGTGTCACTGAATCTTGTCCTGTAGGTCTCACATAGCTACGGCTTCTCACCTGTGTGGATTCTCATGTGTAGTTTTAAGTAACTCCTCCAGCTAAAAGAATTCTTACATATTTCACAAGAATACGGCTTCTCACCTGTGTGGATTCTCATGTGTAGTTTTAAGTAACTCCTCTGGATAAAAGAATTCCCACATATTTCACAAGAATACGGCTTCTCCGCTGTGTGGATTCTCGTATGTTGTTTAAATGCTGCATTTTCTCTGAATCTTTTCCCACAGGTCTTGCAAAGGTACGGCTTCTCACCTGTGTGGGTTCTCATGTGTGGTTTTAAGTAACACCTCTGGCTAAAAGATTTCCCACATATTTCACAAGAATACGGCTTCTCACCTGTGTGGATTCTTGTATGGATTTGCAATTGATTGCTGGTTATAAAGTCTTTCCCACATGTTTTGCAAGAATACGGCTTCTCACCTGTGTGGATTCTCATGTGGAATTTCAAGCCTTCGTTCCGGCTAAAAGATTTCCCACATGTGTTGCAAGAATACGGTGTCTCACCTGTGTGGGTTCTCGTGTGCACTTTTAAGTGAACCCTCTGGCTAAATGATTTCCCACATGTTTCACAAGAAAATGGCTTCTCACCTGTGTGGGTTCTCAAATGTGTTTTAAATGCTGAAGTTTCATGGAATCTTTTCCCACACGTATTGCAAAGGTACGGCTTCTCACCTGTGTGGGTTCTCAGGTGTTTCTGTAATTCTGACTTATACTGGAAACCTTTTCCACATGTGTCACATGTGAAAGAGTTTTTACCTGTGTGAGGATCATGGTGAACCTCTGACATGGTAGACTTGTGTACATTGTTTCTGGGGCTCCTCCTGTTGTGATCTTGATTCTGTTTTGGATCTGCATCTCTAGTTGATCCTGAGTCTTCATGCTCGCCTCCTTTCTGATCTTGGCTCTCAGCTACATGACAGCTGTGAGAGAGGAGCTGGTGGTCACTTTTCAGTTCTGCTTCACTGTGGTCACTTTCCTCATGAGTAGGACTCAACATAAAGGTGTCAGTCTCCTGCTTCACTACAAGCTGCTCTCCCTCCTGACTGGTCCAGAGTTCCTCCTGTTCCTCTTTAACCTGTGGAGGCTGTGGGTCCTCCTGGTCCAGACCAGCCAGAACCTCCTCCTCCTTACAGACATGTTGCTGTGGGAGCTCTGGAGGGACAGAGAACAAAAAAGAACAGGCTAACGTTACTACTGTGATGGCAAAGATCACGATAAAACGTTTCATAGCCTTTGATATCGATAATTATGACATTAAGAATCAATTCGTTATTTCTTTTGAGTTGATTTTTGCACCTGAGTGAAAGTTGAAGAAACCTGATGGTTAGTTGTGGTTTAAACTCATCTTTATGGTCAACACTTGATGCCAAACAGTGAATCACTTCACAAATCTGAGGCAGAACATTCAAAACAATTATGATAAATTCTTTGTCAACAAATATGCATGTGTAAATTAAGAAAAGCTATTTTGTGTATAGATTCAAGTGAATAACACCAAACATTTATTGAACATTTGTTACGTCATGATTATGATGGGGCTGTTTTCAAAGTGGAGGAAGAGTCAGAAAATGGTGAGGGACAAAGAAGAAAGGGTCCAAAGCATGGAATTATTTCAAGCTAAAAGAAAACAACAACTCTAATATTACACCGTAAAATGAAACTTATGTCACCTACCGCAACAGCACGACAGCATCTGACCAGTAAGCACACTGGGCGCCGCCACCAAGCAAAATTAATAATAATAATAATCCTTATTTGTAGAGCACTTTTCAAAAACAAGTTACAAAGTGCTTTAACAAGTGTAAAGAATAATACAAATAAACAAGTTAAGAGCATGAAAAATTAATATAAAATTAGTAAAATACAATAAAATAAAAGGGATAAAATAAAGTCAAATAAGATCGGGAAAAGCTCTCCTATAAAAGTATGTTTTAAGAAGGGACTTAAAAGAGTTCACTGACTCAGCCGACCTGATTTCCTCGGGCAGGCTGTTCCAGAGCCTCGGGGCCCTGACAACAAATGCTCTGTCGCCTTTAGTTTTCAGTCGAGACTCTGGAACAGACAACAGACCTCTGCCCAAGGATCTCAAGGTACGTGCTGGTGCGTATGGGACTAAAAGGTCAGAAATATAACAAGGCGAGAGGCCATGAAGAGCTTTAAAAGTGATCAATAGAATTTTAAAGTCAATTCTAAAACATACTGGGAGCCAGTGTAATGA
>NC_060153.1:30869970-30876978 GCF_021292245.1 Micropterus dolomieu
AGCGCTAAGGTCCAGGAGTACCAGGACTGAGCACATGCCTTCATCAGCAGACATTAAAAGGTCATTGGTGACTTTAAGCAGGGCAGTCTCAGTGCTGTGGTACTTCCTGAAACCAGACTGAAACTTTTCAAATAATTTGTTATTTTCCAGTACAGTGAGCAGCTGTTTGGACACAATTCTTTCTAGAATCTTTGCAATAAAAGGCAGTTTTGAAATTGGTCTAAAATTATGTGGGAGGGAGGGATCTAAACCAGGTTTCTTTAAAAGTGGGTTCACGCAAGCCGTTTTAAAATAATCAGGGACACAACCAGTAGATAGGGAGCTGTTGAAAACAGAGATCAAATGGGGCCCAACAGAATCTATTACTTTCAGTAAAAAATTTTGTAGGTATTACATCAAGTGGGCCGGAGGACACTCTCATTCGTGATACTGTTTTTAAAAGCTCAGACAAGTCGATGGGATAAAACTGGTTAAAACTCTCTTGTTGCTGGTGAGGAACCTCTGAGTAAGAGGCCGCGGGGGTAATAGAGGCTCTGATTGACACCACCTTATTGGTAAAATAAGATAAAAACAATTCACAGTCATGATTACTTCCAGCTGAGGCACAAGGAGGGGTTGGGTTTACCAGCTGATCCACAGTCTTAAACAGAAACCTGGGATTGTGTTTATGTGTAGTAATGAGTTCAGAAAAATAGTGTGTTCTCGCAACCTTAACCATGTTATTGTAGTAAATTAATAAATCCTTCAGACTGAGGTAATGGACTTGGAGACCGGATTTTTTCCATCTGCGCTCTGCTTTCCTGCATTCCCTTTTGAGGCTGCGAATGCTGTCATTTATCCAGGGTTGCTTACTAGCTTTAGACGTAGGCCTAACCTTTAGAGGAGCAGTAATATTTAGTGACGACAAGCAGATATGATTGAAGTGATCGACCAGATTGTTGGTGTTGGAATCAGACAGGTGTTGGCTTTGGCTCTGAAAGAATGCGCAAAACTTTGAAACACTTTGTTCATTAAAGATGCGAGAACACACGAAGCTTGGTGAGGCGGCATGAGTAACAGGCGAATCGCAGCTAAAAACAATACATCTGTGGTCAGATATGGTCATGTCCACTAATTCCACAGATGAGATGCAGATTCACCCAGGGTAAAAACCAAGTCCAGTGTATGACCACGGTTATGTGTTTGACCTTTGACATGTTGTTTGAAGTTAAAAGAAGTGGCCATATTTAAAAAGTTAGTTGCATTAACATTGTTGGGGTCATCAACATGAATATTAAAATCGCCACAAAGAACAATTCTGTCATAATTTAAAACCAGAGTAGATAAAAATTCAGGAAGTTCTGATAAAAATCCTCCAGGCGGTTTTGGGGGGCGATAAATTATAACAAATATGATAGGTTGCAGCCCTCCAACTTTAAGAGTGAGAACTTCAAAGGAGTTAAATTCATCACAGCGTACTTGATGACATTTCAAATTTTTCCTATACACGCTCACTCGCCCACCACCATGACCACTGACCCTCGGTTGACTAAAACAATCATAATGAGGCGGACACAGTTCAGCTAGCTGGCTATAGTCATTCATTTGCAGCCAGGATTCAGTTAAAAACATAAAATCTAGATTTGCAGACAAGCTAAAATCATTTAAGATAAAAGTCTTACTTGAAAGTGATCTCACATTGAAGAGAGCCATTTTAAATGAATTTATTCTGGGTGCTGGAGTTGGTGCAGTTGTCCTAATCCTTAAGAGATTACTATTATTTCTGTGTGGGATGTGCACATTTCTGTTTATTGGTCTATGAAAAATTACTTCTTAAACGCATTGATGAAAAAAATCTATACAAGCTTTGTGTTCTGAAATAATCGTTAGCTGCAGCCCTATGTCTTACTGTCTCAAGATAATTATTTGGACATCCTAAGATATTTTTTTAAAGTTTCTCATTATTTTGAGGTCATTCTTTTCTGATATGGACGTGATGAATTTAGCGCGAGGATATACATGTGACAACGTCCGGTTTTCAAAATAAGGTGCCTAGACAGGATGGAAATAAGATTAATTGGATTATATTCACAGAAAGTATAAAACATATTACATGGGGCCATTAAAAGTAAAAAAAAAAAACAGTAAAATGTTAGGGATATTATTCAATTTGATATTCTTTGATTGAGGGTTTCTGGAAAAACATTAAATAGGCTACATTTGTTGACTTTTGTTACTGCTTCATCACCATCTATACAACGGGTTTATGATCAAATAGTTTACTAGAGCACAACATCATTTACAATACTGCAAAGTTATTCAAAGACCTCTTAAAATCCTGTTGGAAACACTGATAATAATAATAAACTTTTACTCTACTTTATATTTATGTTCTCTATACTGGAGCCTGTGTTGGATTTTATTATTAGCAGCAGTGTTGGGCAGTACCGTCACTACAAGTAGCGCAGTTACTAGTTTGACTACATTTCTCAGTAGCTTGGTGGTAGTGTCGTTGTTTTCTGAATCAAATAGCTTTTCAGTAGCGAACCGAGTAGCGCGGTAGCGTCCACACACGCTACATGTTCCCAAGCATTTCTGAAGGATCAGTAAGTGACGCCACCGCCACACACGGACCTGTATGTACAGCCGACAGAAGCGCTTCCGCTTGGTTAAATATAATCTAGGCCTATACTCTATGTGTGTGTAATTACATATAAGAGATGGAGATAATACGCATAATACAGTTGCTGTAGCTTAGCTCGCTACATTTTCCAAGTAGGTTGCCCAACACCGGTACGCACATCATGACCGATGTCTAATCCTGACTCAGATTCCTCGTATGTGTCCACATACCTGGCAAATAAAGCTGCTCTCCCTCCTGACTGGTCCAGAGTTCCTCCTGTTCCTCTTTAACCTGTGGAGGCTGTGGGTCCTCCTGGTCCAGACCAGCCAGAACCTCCTCCTCCTTACAGACATGTTGCTGTGGGAGCTCTGGAGGGACAGAGAACAAAAGGAACAGGCTCACGTTACTACTGTGATGGCAAAGAAAGAAAATGCAGACACGAAAGCAGTATATATTCAAATACACAAAATCCATACTGGTATTCACATAAACCTCTGTTTTGTGTAACTTATATAATGAATGTTTCCTCACCTATCCTGTGTAACTTATATAATGAATGTTTCCTCACCTATCCTGTGTAACTTATATAATGAATGTTTCCTCACCTATCCTGTGTAACTTTATTTCGGGTTTCCAAACGATATCCAGCAGTCTGCGCTGACGATCGATCTCTTTCTCGTAGTCGACGATAGTGTTTTTAAAAACTCTTAATATTTCTTCAGCAGCAGCAGTTAGTCGCTCGCTGACAAACTCTCTCAAACTCTCAACTGAACTCATTGTTGCTGAACTACAAATTAAATAATTAGCGGCGCTACAGCTACAGTAACTTATACCGACTTTAAAAGATCCGCTAACGCCGGCGCTTGTATTGTTTACTTCCGCCGGATGTCACACTGTTGAAGTTCCGACAGCGCGAGTGCGGGAGCTTTTCGTTCCGCTTTTAACTTCTTTTATTGAAGATAAACAGGTACATTCCAACCAGCCATCTTATCATATTTTATATTTTTATTTTTATATTGTAGTATTTGAAAGAACATTGGAGTAGAAATTTTGTACAAAACTCCTCATGCTGTAACAAATTTCTACTCTCATCCTTAAAATCAGCAACAGCCCAAATCCCTTTAGATCATTCCTCTATGTACACAGATTCTCTATTAAGCAATGTGTAACTGTTATTCCACATTGGTGTGTTATGTGCTACAGAATTAAACATTGCAATTGGTCTCAAATTATCTTATGTACTTTTATCTTTGCCAGCTTTAGGAATCAGTGTGATTATACCTTGTTTCATGCTTGACATCAGTTCTTTCTTCTCTATACACTCTCTCAGTGCTTGGAATAATATATTTCTTACACTCTTCCAAAAGAACAAATAAAAATTGGTTGCGAGCCCACTCGTTCCAGGGAATTTGTTGATAGCCATCTTCAAAAATCACTGAACAAAAACATTTTATTCAAAACAGAATTAAAAAATGATGATCAAAATAACACCAAATTAAATTTCTGTCAACCCAATAATTATTCAGCACCTACTTGTACAAACAGTTGTGTAGTTTAATTCATTACAAAACATATTTTTATAATTCTTCATGTGTTTTGAGTATAAAATTCTTACTTTGTAAAGTAACTAAAGCTGTCAGACAAATGTTGTGAAGTAAAAAGTACAAAATCTCTCTCTGAGATGTAGCAGAAAAGCAGAAAAGAAAAGTACAAAAAATTTATTCAAGAACAGTATTTGAGTAAATGTACCTACTGACCACCACTGATTATCAGTAGCAAGGACGTACATCTACATCCACCTTGCTTCATTACATGAGGAAATTAGTCTTTCCTGAACTACTGCCTTTAACTCCCAGACATTACTTAGCCAATGGAAATTTTGCACAAAAACAAATAAGCAGTTGTGGAAGAAGTTATTCAGGGTGCATTAAAAAAAAAGGATGAAAGCACTAATAGCAAAAAATATTCAAAGTAAGAAACACTCCATTAAGCATGCAGAATTGGCGGTCCAGGGGCCTTTCTCATTTCCCAAATTTCAGCCTCTTCGACTCCTCGCGGCATCTTAGTCCCTCCCACCTGAGATGCAAGCTTGAGGAGTCCAGGAGCCGTCATTTTAAAGCAACGTAATTAAATCTGACCTGTTGCACAGCTGCATCATCTGCCCACTGTTAGAGCTGTGATCTCTGTCACAGCAGTAGAGCAGCTTTTGGCACTAAAGGCTACAGATCATTTCTTCACAATACAGGAACATGTCTGTTAACATTATAACACGTAGAAACATCTGGAGGTTCTAATAAACATTATAGCATCTGTTGAAAAACAGTCACAGATCACAGCAGCCTGATCATTCACCAGGCCACACTGTACTACTTTTATTTTGCGGTGCGCCATTCATTTTACTGCATTCTCGTAAAATTTTCTGCACCAATTTATAAAATGTTCAAAATCGAACAAAACACTTTTGTTTTTGCCTGTGATCACTAACAGATTTTGACAGATTTGTGAACAATATTTGAGAGAAACAGGCCTTTTGTGTAGATAGAGAGTCTTAGATCTTTGAGTTCAGCTCATGATGAAAGAGGGCAAAAACAAAAGTGTTTATAATTTTGTTCAGTGTATGTAAAAATATAATGGAAGATAATGCAGTAATGGACAATGCACTTTGTTTCTTCTATATTTACATCGCATTGCATGTTTTGTATTGTGCAAATAAATCTTTCTCAAATCATTTTAATTTGTTCTTTAACATTTTTTGTTGCTGTTTTGCATAATATTTTTTGGACAATGCTTTCAAAAAGTGATCCCAGCGTAAATTAAATGACGATTGTACTTTCATACTTTTGAATGGACCATAAATTACACTGTGGTATTTCTACTTAAACAATGTGAATACTTCTTCCACCACTGCTTACTTGTTATCTGTGCAAAATTATTATCTGCAAAGTAACAAAACAAAAGTGAGTGCAGTAGTTCAGAAAAGAGGAATGTCCTTGTAGAAAAAAGCGAAGTGGATGTAGGCCTATGTCCTTGCTATTGATAATTACTGATAAGTACATTTACTCAAGCACTGTACGTGTAGGCTATTTGTTCTTATATGCCACTTTCTACTTCTACTCCTCCACATCTCAGAAAGAAATATTTTACATTTTACTCCGCTACATTTATCTGACAGCTTCAGTTACTTGCTACTTTACTAATTAAGTTTTTTACACACAAACATGTGAAGAGTAAAAAAAAAAAAGAAAAAAAAAGATGTTTTGTTATAAATTAAACTACCCATTACAAGTAGGAGCTGAATAATTATGTGAATAACAGAACTTTAACTTACTTTTTTGACGATTGTTTTTAAATTTTGTTTGTCATGTCAGAAACCACTGAAAAGAATAAATATAACGCTTTTTACTTTTGATACTTACATGGCCTTTTTCTTTTTTTTAAAGCAACTACTTTTTGTACTTTCACTCAAAAGAAATTAAAATTGAAGCTAGAAGAAGCTTCTATTTTTAGTGGGGTAGTATTTAGCAAGCTTAAGGGTATCTGTACTTTTACTCTAGTACGGGATTTGTGTACTTCGTCCATCACTGCTGATAATAAACACAAGTTTTTAATAAATTGTCATCAGTTGAAAGCGGAACGAAAAGCTCCCGCACTTCTCTGCTGTCGGAACTTAATAGTGTGACATCCGCCGGAAGTGAACAAAACAATCGCAAGCGTTAGCAGCATGGACTGAGTTCACTGGAAGTTACTGTAGCGCCGCTAATTATTTAATTTGTAGTTCAGCAACAATGTGTTCAGTTGAGAGTTTGAGAGAGTTTGTCAACGAGCGACTAACTGCTGCTGCTGAAGAAATATTCAGAGTTTTTAAAAACTCTATCGTCGAGTACGAGAAAGAGATCGATCGTCAGCGCAGACTGCTGGATATCGTTTGGAAACCCGAAATAAAGTTACACAGGATAGGTGAGGAAACATTCATTATATAAGTTACACAAAACAGAGGAGTAGTATATTAAACACAGGGCCGGTGTGACAGTTTGAGTGGTGGCTTGATTCATAGGCGTAAATCTAATCTCACAGTAGGGGGGGACAATAAAAAAAATTAATATTTTCACAAGAGCAATTTTTGAGGGGGACCCGAATAATACCACCAGAATTGTACTTGTAGGCCTATAGGATACGTGTACACAGAGAGAAGTCTCACTACTATTTTTCTGGCCAACAACACAAAGCAATAGTTGTTTAAATATGACTTAAGTTCATAGGTTAACCACGCGGCCATATTATCCTAAATAACTTGCGTCCTCTAGGATACATTCTAATTTAGGGTTCTTCTGGGATAGAGGATGTGTATTATATATATATATATATATATATATATATATATATATATATATATATATATATATATA
>NC_060153.1:30876998-30877826 GCF_021292245.1 Micropterus dolomieu
CTATCGTCGAGTACGAGAAAGAGATCGATCGTCAGCGCAGACTGCTGGATATCGTTTGGAAACCCGAAATAAAGTTACACAGGATAGGTGAGGAAACATTCATTATATAAGTTACACAGGATAGGTGAGGAAACATTCATTATATAAGTTACACAGGATAGGTGAGGAAACATTCATTATATAAGTTACACAGGATAGGTGAGGAAACATTCATTATATACGGGTGCTGGTCATATAATTAGAATATCATCAAAAAGTTGATTTATTTCATTCAAAAAGTGAAACTTGTATAATGTTTACATTCATTCCACACAGACTGATATATTTCAAGTGTTCATTCCTTTTAATTTTGATGATTATAACTGACAACTAATGAAAATTCCAAAAATTAGAATATTGTGAAAAGGTTCAATATTGAAGAGACCTGGTGCCACACTCTAATCAGCTAATTAACTCAAAACACCTGCAAAGGCCTTTAAATGGTCTCTCAGTCTAGTTCTGTAGGCTACACAATCATGGGGAAGACCAAAAGACACCATTGACACCTTGCACAAGGAGGGCAAGACACAAAAGGTCATTGCTAAAAGAGGCTGGCTGTTCACAGAGCTCTGTGTCCAAGCACATTAATAGAGAGGCGAAGGGAAGGAAAAGATGTGGTAGAAAAAAGTGTACAAGCAATAGGGATAACCGCACCCTGGAGAGGATTGTGAAACAAAACCCATTCAAAAATGTGGGGGAGATTCACAAAGAGTGGACTGCAGCTGGAGTCAGTGCTTCAAGAACCACCACGCACAGACGTATGCAAGACATGGGTTTCAGCTGTCGCAT
>NC_060153.1:30877846-30881917 GCF_021292245.1 Micropterus dolomieu
TATATATATATATATATATATATATATATATATATATATATATATATATATATATATATATATATATATATATATACCGTAAAACTTCAATTAGCTAGGTAAATAAGCAAAGGTAACCAAATAAGCTAGGTAATGTTTTTATAACAGAGTGGGCTCATAGAAAAATAATCATTTGACAACTTGACAACTTCACATGACAACTTGTTGTCATGATTAATTTATGAATGACTCAGCATCATCTGTATTAAAGACAAAAGAATCAGTTCATCCAAACTTCAATTAATAGCCGAGTCCCTAACAGCCGCCTGCCTCCTTTACTGGCCTGGTGTGGCGACATATTTTAACAAATAAACACGTGGTCTGGTTTTTATAGAAGTTCTTTGGATGTATAAAACCTCTTAAACCCTGCGGGGTCGCCGCTTTAGCTGCTTTTAAGCTGCGTAGATCGTAGACCCAACACAACAGTAGATCTACGGTATCAGCCTAATATCGGTTCACACACAGGATTATCGCTGTAGTAAGAGATGCACAGATTACATTTTCACTGGCTGTTTCCAGTTACTGATTTTTTTTAAAAGGTCTGACCTGCCGATGCTAATTTTGTCCGATTTTAGTTCTTTCTAAGATCTATTAATGACAGCATACACAAACATTGTTTTATTTATTGGAAAAATCTGTTTTTATTAGGATCTCCATCAGCACCAGTATGAATGTGAGCTTTTCTCACTGGTCTCAATTGTATGGTCATAATGAAACCTTGATTATAAAATAACATTTTCACTGGAAGGAAAATCACCAACAGCTGTGTCCCTGTGTCTTTACCTGCTCCATGCTTTATAACATCCACCGCGTCTCTTTCTGTGTTTCTCTGCAGATGTAGTGAGCGTTGCGTCTTCTTCGCTCTTGTGAATAACTTCCAAACACACAAGACATGTTTTAGCCTGTGTGCACACACGTGAAACACGCCGCCGTGGAGCGTGTTTTTAACATTCAATGTCACCGGCAGAAAATTCTATATTCAGTCCCCAGCGGATCAATCTGCACATCTGTAGCTGTAGAAGATGAGTTCCAGTCCAACAAGCTGTTAAACAAGCTACCAAATAAGCTAGGTAATGTTTTTATAACAGAGTGGGCTCATAGAAAAATAATCATTTGACAACTTGACAACTTCACATGACAACTTTTTGTCATGATTAATTTATGAATGACTCAGCATCATCTGTATTAAAGACAAAAGAATCAGTTCATCCAATGTTTAACATTACTGGAGGAACTACTGAAGGATTTGAACTGGTTTTCTGCCACCAGACTCCTGTAAAGGGGAAAGCAGGCAGTGGACCAAACCACTGTGAGGCAAGAGAGGGGTGACTCAAAATGTTACTAACTTAAAAAGCACTATAATTGCCCTGTTTACATTTATATTGTATTTGTAAAGTATATATCTTTATATTATTTGATGGGGTTTTTTTGGGGGGGGGGGCACCCCTCAGATAGGGAGATGTCCTGCCTTTTTTGGCACTAAAGGCTACAGATCATTTCTTCACCATACAGGAACATGTCTGTTAACATTATAACACGTAGAAACATCTGGAGGTTCTAATAAACATTATAGTATCTGTTGAAAACAGTCAGATTACAGCAGCCTGATCATTCACCAGGCCACACAGCAGATTAGGCCAACCACTTTTTTTTTTTGCGGTGCGCCTTTTGTCTGTAAACGGGAGATAATTTCAGCCCTCAGCCTGATGATGTGAGCGTTTCATCTTCGGTCCCTTTACAAAGTGACACAGTAACATTTATCTCATAGAGCCCCAATTACAGCTGTCATCACAGGACTCTACTGTTGGAATAACATGCAGACTACATGTGCACTGTTATTAAAACATGAAACAGATCAGGTCTGAACGCTCTGGTTGATATTACAGCCTAATAATTTGACTTCCGCAGCTGTTTTGTCACGATTATAGCAGCTGAATTGGTGTGATGCGCGGATCGGCTCGGACATTAACGGAACTTATATATACGCCTATACGCATAAATCATGCACCTGCCCCCCCACCAGCTAATTATTTTATCAGATTTAGAGACTAGCATCTGCATGGACGTTTTACCCACGCCTCCACCGGTCCCTGTAGCTTTCCAGGTGATTTCTTTCTTGTGTGTTATATTGATGAGTGTTTTCTTTAACGATTTCCTTTGCTGATTAGAGAGGCTGCTGTCAGTCATTTAAACGTTTCCTTCCGTGCAGTAAGGTCACAGCAAATATTCTGGGACAAAACAGAAAAACCCTGCAGTAATAAACTTGACAGGACAGAGAGAGGAAACAGAATTAAACTTTCAGCTTCTATAATCCACGTTTAGACTCTGATGGAGCTCAGGGTTGATATCAGGAGGACTGCTGCTTTACTCCAAACAGTTTCACTGTATGAACCTGGACTGGGCGTTAGACCTTTTGAATGTGAAGAAGAACACAGAACATGAATCAACACCAGGTCCTGACCGATCCTGTCGGCGTGTCGGGAGATTTATTGTTATTAATTTATGTTGCTGTGGCTCGTGCGTAAATGCGCACAGTGTCACTGGGGAGGCGCTTCATCCAGCCGCTATGTAATGTTAATTTATACAATCCTGCATCAAATTCAATAGTGACAACATCAGTGATCAAAGTGAAATGAGGCGCTACACAAACGGTGAAGGGCAGAAAGTTCGATCACGCATTTGATTCTTTTTAATAGCCTTAACTAATCCACGTATAAATATAACCGGAAGTTCAAGTTCATTTTATTTATATAGCACGTTTTATAGCAGCCACTGACTGACCAAAGTGCTTTACAGAACTACAGAATTAAAAGACAATAATACCATGCATAACAGCACAGCATAGAAAAGTACAGCAAAGTTAAGAACAGCTTTAAACAGGAGTAGCCAAAGCAGTATCAGACTTGTCAACAATAACAATAAAAAACAGAAATGCCAGTATCAGACTTGGATAGAAAAAACAGCATCATACTCCAAGGAGAGAAAAATTAACAAAAAGGAAAAAAAAACTATATAACTATATATATATATATATATATATATATCAACCTTATTTATAGGCCAAAGAAAACAAGTGCGTTTTTAAAAGTGACTTAAGAGGTCACAGAAGGGGCTATCCTAACTTCTGTGGGCAAATTGTTCCACAGGCGAGGCCCAACCACAGAAAATGCTCGATCCCCTCTGCGTTTAAGTCTGCAGTGACGGACTAATAACAGATTCTTTTCACCTGATCTCAGACTTCTCGATGGAGTATATGGTTGAAGCAGTTCAGATAGGTAGCACGGTGCTTGGTTGCTTAGAGATTTGTACACAAATAACAGGGGTTGAATTGGGGTGATATGGTCACTTTTCCGACTATTTGAGAGGAATCTTGCGGCGGCATTTTGCACCAATTGCAGACGAGCAGTTTGAGTTTTCGAGATACCGCAGTAAAGTGAATTGCAGTAATCTACACGTGTGGTGATAAAAGCATGAACAGCCACCTTAAGAGTTTCAGGATTAAGAAAAGGTTGGATTTTTGACAACAGACGCAGTTGATAAAAACTAGAGCTTATTACGGAGGAGATTTGTTTATCAAAATTTAAAGACTCATCCAGTAGAACGCCCAGGTTCCGTACACTTGAAGATCTAAAAGCCGATAGTCTGCCTAGGTCGAAGGTGGCAGCCTGGGGATTAACAGTGGACCCGAAAACAATGATCTCTGTTTTGTTTTCATTTAAAAAGAAAAAATTTTGGTCCAGCCAAAATTTTACTTCATCTAGACAACCTAATAATGATGAAAGGGCAGAGGGATCATTTCACTTGAGTGGAACGTACATTTGAGTGTCGTCTGCATAACAGTGAAAAGATACCCCATGTCTTCTTAGAATGGTGCCCAGTGGTAACATGTATAGGGAGAAAAGAGAAGGCGCTAAGATAGATCCTTGAGGAAGGCCACAGGTTAGATGCGCAACAGAAGAGGAGCAATTTCCTAACTTTACTCTGAAAGTACGACCCGAGAGATAAGACTGGAACCACTGGAGGACGATACCT
>NC_060153.1:30882017-30904655 GCF_021292245.1 Micropterus dolomieu
ACGTATGCAAGACATGGGTTTCAGCTGTCGCATTCCTTGTGTCAAGCCACTCTTGAACAAGACACGGCGTCAGAAGCGTCTCGCCTGGGCTAAAGACAAAAAGGACTGGACTGCTGCTGAGTGGTCCAAAGTTATGTTCTCTGATGAAAGTAAATTTTGCATTTCCTTTGGAAATCAAGGTCCCAGAGTCTGGAGGAAGAGAGGAGAGGCACAGAATCCACGTTGCTTGAAGTCCAGTGTGAAGTTTCCACAGTCAGTGATGGTTTGGGGTGCCATGTCATCTGCTGGCGTTGGTCCACTGTGTTTTCTGAGGTCCAAGGTCAACGTAGCCGTCTACCAGGAAGTTTTAGAGCACTTCATGCTTCCTGCTGCTGACCAACTTTATGGAGATGCAGATTTAATTTTCCAACAGGACTTGGCACCTGCACACAGTGCCAAAGCTACCAGTACCTGGTTTAAGGACCATGGTATCCCTGTTCTTAATTGGCCAGCAAACTCGCTTGACCTTAACCCTATAGAAAATCTATGGGGTATTGTGTAGAGGAAGATGCGATATGCCAGACCCTACAATGCAGAAGAGCTGAAGGCCACTATCAGAGCAACCTGGGCTCTCATTACACCTGAGCAGTGCCACAGACTGATGGACTCCATGCCACGCCGCATTGCTGCAGTAATTCAGGCAAAAGGAGCCCCAACTAAGTATTGAGTGCTGTACATGCTCATACTTTTCATGTTCATACTTTTCAGTTGGCCAACATTTCTAAAAATCCTTTTTTTGTATTGGTCTTAAGTAATATTCTAATTTTCAGAGATACTGAATTTGGGATTTTCTTTAGTTGTCAGTTTTAATCATCACAATTAAATGAAATAAACACTTGAAATATATCAGTCTGTGTGGAATGAATGAATGAATATAATATCCAAGTTTCACTTTTGGAATGGAATTACTGAAATAAATCAACTTTTCGATGATATTCTAATTACATGACCAGCACCTGTAAGTTATACAAAACAGAGGAAGTCGATATGAAACCCAAAGTGTTTAAAAATATACTAGTACTCATTTCCTCATCTCTCTGCATTTTTTCCCTTTACCATCACTGTAGGGCTGGGCAATAAAACTAATGATAATTATAGTAATATAATTTTCTTCAATAACAATATAATTAATGTTCAATAAATTGTCAAATATTTGGTTTAATTTCAATCACAAATGAATTAGCAGTTCATTTTTCTACTAAATTTATTTTGTTGAGGAAAAAGGACTGGGGGGGGGGGGGGATATAGTAATCAAATTTGTTAAAGATTTTGTCACAATAGTTTTGAATGTTCTGCCTCAGATTTCTTATGTGTTCCACTGTTTGGCATCAAGTGTCACATTCTGAGCATAAAGAAACTTTTAACCACATAATTAACTATCTGGTTTCTTAAATTTTCACTCGAGGGCAATGATTTGACATATCCTGAAAATTATCGAATGATATGAAATGGTTTTTATCTTGATAACATTTTTGGTCATATCGCCCAGCCCTACATCACAGTAGTAACGTTAGCCTGTTCCTTTTGTTCTCTGTCCCTCCAGAGCTCCCACAGCAACATGTCTGTAAGGAGGAGGAGGTTCTGGCTGGTCTGGACCAGGAGGACCCACAGCCTCCACAGGTTAAAGAGGAACAGGAGGAATTCTGGACCAGTCAGGAGGGAGAGCAGCTTGTTGTGAAGCAGGAGACTGACACCTTTATGTTGAGTCCTACTCATGAGGAAAGTGACCACCAGCTCCTCTCTCACAGCTGTCATGTAGCTGAGAGCCAAGATCAGAAAGGAGGCGAGCATGAAGACTTTTTTAGAGAGTTTGTCAGCGAGCGACTAACTGCTGCTGCTGAAGAAATATTCAGTGTTTTTAAAAACACTATCGTCGAGTACGAGGAAGAGATCGATCGTCAGCGCAGACTGCTGGATATCATTTGGAAACCCGAAATAAAGTTACACAGGATAGGTGAGGAAACATTCATTATATACAGTAAGTTACAAAAAGCAGAGGAAATCGATATGAAATACATATATACAATATACTGGTACTCATTTCATCGTGTCTCTGCATTTTTTTTTTCTTTACCATCACTGTAGGGCTGGGCAATAAAACTAATGATAATTATAGCAATATAAATTTACTCAATAACAATATAATTAATGTTCAATATATCGTCAAATATTTGGTTTAATTTCAATCACAAATGAATTAGCACTTAATTTTTCTATTAAAATATTTATTTTGTTGAGGAAAAGGACTGAAAAAAATAAAGTAATCATATTTGTTAAAAAAGATTTTGTCCCAATAGTTTCGAATGTTCTACCTCAGATTTTTTTATGTGTTCGACTGTTTGGCATCAAGTATCACATTCTGAGCGTAAAGAAACGTTTAACCACATAATTAACTATCTTTAACTATCTTTCTGAAATTTTCACTCGGGGGCAATGATTTGACATATCCTGAAAATTATCGATATGAAATGTTTTTATTGTGATAACATTTTTGGTCATATCGCCCAGCCCTACATCACAGTAGTAACGTTAGCCTGTTCCTTTTGTTCTCTGTCCCTCCAGAGCTCCCACAGCAACATGTCTGTAAGGAGGAGGAGGTTCTGGCTGACCAGCAGCTCTGGATTCAGGAGAGGATCCCCGGTCTGGACCAGGAGGACCCACAGCCTCCACAGGTTAAAGAGGAACAGGAGGAACTCTGGACCAGTCAGGAGGGAGAGCAGCTTGTAGTGAAGCAGGAGACTGACACCTTTATGTTGAGTCCTACTCATGAGGAAAGTGACCACGGTGAAGCAGAACTGAAAAGTGACCACCAGCTCCTCTCTCACAGCTGTCATGTAGCTGAGAGCCAAGATCAGAAAGGAGGCGAGCATGAAGACTCAGGATCAACTAGTGATGCAGAGCCAAAACAAAAGAATCAAGATCACAACAGCAGAAGCCCCAGAAACAATGTACACAAGTCTACCATGTCAGAGGTTCACCATGATCCTCACACAGGTAAAAACTCTTTCACATGTGACACATGTGGGAAAGAGTTCCAGTACAAGTCACTATTTCAAAGACACCTGAGAATTCACACAGGTGAGAAGCCGTATTCCTGTGACATATGCGGGAAAGACTTCAGAACCAATGGTAACTTGAGAATCCACATGAGTACCCACACAAGTGAGAAGCCGTATCCTTGTGTAACATGTGAGAAAGTTTTCAGATCTAGAAATCACTTGGAACTCCACATGAGAACGCACACAGGCGAGAAGCCGTTTTCTTGTGAAACGTGTAGGAAAGACTTCAGAACCAGCAGTCACTTGAAACTCCATATAAGAACCCACACAGGTGAGAAGCCGTACCTCTGCAAGATCTGTGGGAGAAGATTCAGTGCCCCTTTTCAATTCAGAAGACATGTGACAATTCACACTGGAGAGAAACCGTATTCTTGTGAAATATGTGGGAAAGCTTTAAGAGATAGTGGTCAATTGAAAAACCACATAAGAAGACAACACACGGGTGAGAAGGACAAAGATGTGTTGATGAGTCTGATTTGAGACGGTACAGAAGGCAGCATGCAGACAAGTAATCTTGTGTGTGTCACGCCGATTGTTTAAAGGTCTGTTGTTAAGAAAGCGGTCATTTCACAAGCTGTGTATTTCACAAATAGAAGCAGAACAGCTGAAGGATAAATACCCAAAATTTCTGGAAATAAGACGAGTGAAGGAGAAACGTGATTATGGAGAGATAACGGCGAGTGCGTAAGTCACTGTCTGCTGTGTGTGTGTGTGTGAGAGAGAGTAGCATAGGCTAAAACTAAACTAAAAGAGCAAGTTATTATTACCAAGACTTTGTTTTTACCTTTGTTACTGCTAGGCTAGCAGATGCAAGTGCAGGACTAAGAGACGGAGGAGACTGGAGTTAGAGAAAAGAGGAGTATTTATTGCAGGATTAAAGGGATCGGATATTGAGCCGGGCAGAGCAGGCGGAGTGTGAGAGGCTGAGCAAGCAGAATATATATAATATATATATATATATATATATATATATAGGCTGTATATAATAAACCAGATCAGAACACAGAAATATTTTGGCGCCATTTCCACGAGCGGAACTAAAACAACACTTTATTATACAAAATTAGCTTGTAACGTTTTTATTTTAGCGACTAAATGTTCTTCCACAACAGGCCCAATAGAATTATTTTAACATGTTCATCATGTTGTTGTTTGTAGGCTATTTAACTGTTTTGATCTGTAATGAAATCCAGCAAAAGTTAAATTAATAAACCCCATAACTGCCACACTGCTGTTGTCATCACTCAGTTTAAAGTGCTCCCTCGTTTTGTTTTCCCTCTGGAGTGAACCGAGGGCTGTTTCAAAAAAGCAGAATTTAGAAATCCAGGATAACAGAAAAGGCTAGGCTTGACCCTGTGTGATGAGTGCATCCTGGCTTTATCAGTTTTACAAAGGCCAAACCAGGCTTAGCGGGAGCAGTTATGTCGAGCCAGGTGTAAGTAATTCAGATAAATGGGCATCAACAGCTTTCTTCATCACGGATTGATTGATGCTGAAATGGAAGAGCTGTGTGCAGCATGCTTTGAAAACTGTGAATAACGGCAAATAAAGAAGGTTCAAGATGAAAAATGCACATATTTACAAAAAAGAAACACGGCCGCAGTATTAAAACGAAAAGAAAAATCTTTTCCTTACAACATGAGAAACATTCTCCATCAATTTATGGAGGAAATATTTTTATTTATACAAAAGGAAAAACAACTCAGCGTGCAGGTGACAACACAAATATACAAATATAATCAGTAGCTTGTTCTTTTAGCTTATGTTACTTTTTTTGGACATGGCACGTTTGCATGTTTTTGAATTGTGCAAACAAACCTTTATTAAAGCATTTTCAGTTATTTAACATTTCAAGCAACTTTTTTTAACCTGTAGTCCTACAGTCTGACAGCCAGTCTGGCAACGTAGTGAGTATTACCTGAAGGACATCCACAGGTGCACAGTTCCTGCTGTGCTAATTGATATGTGTTTTACAAACTGTCAGATGTCTGAACTGCACGCACTTGAAAAAATTAAGAAAATAAACAAAAACCCCGGCAGGGGTTTTTGTAAGCCCAACATAATTGCAGCAATTGTGATAAGATACTTAAACACTGAGGATCAATATACCTCTGTGGTAATGAAGTGTTTTGAGCACTAGTCTAGCCACCTCAAGTCCACTACAGACCCACTCCTGGACCCCTGCAGTTTGCCTACAGAGCCAACCAGTCTGTGGACAATGCAGTAAACCTGGTCGTTCACTACATCCTCCAGCACCTGGGCCCGGTTTCAGAAAACGTGATTAGTGAAAATTCTGAGTATGTTGAGCCTGAGATGAGGGAAACTCTGGGTTTTCTGTTTCAGAGAGCGAGTTCAGATAATCCCTCAGTAACTCTGGCAACTTATCCTGTGAACCTCACCTCCTCGGGAGGAGGTTCTTGTTTGTTGATTTCAGCTCCGCTTTCAACATGATGATCCCGCCTCTGCTGCAGGACAAGCTCCTCCCAGCTGAGTTTTTCTGTCTGGCAGGAACCAGCACATGAAGCTGGGTGAACCCGTCTCTGACACCCGGACCATCAGCATCGCTTCACCTCAAGGCTGCGTTCTTTCTCTTCTGCTCTTCTCCCTGTACACAAACAGCTGCACTGCCAGTGACCAGACCGCCAAGCTCCTGATGTTTGCGGATAACATGATCCTCAGGTTTAAGTTTGGTTGGTGCAACCAACGTGGAGTCAATTCTAAATGTCAATGTCAAACAGTTGACCAAAGTGCTGAACAGGGTCAATGTCAAATACATAAGTATAAAAATGACTACAACCAAGTGAAACAAAACAAAAACACTTTAAAACATCAGAAAAAACAGGTTAACGAAGGTTAAGCGCTACTGCAAATAGGTGCGTCTTAAGCAGCGATTTAAATGTTTGTAGGATCTGTGCAGCTTTAATATGCATGGGGAGGTTGTTCCATAGGATGGGGGCGCCCACTGCAAAGGCTCTGTCGCCCTTATTTTTAAGATTTGATTTTGGGACATCCAGGAGTGTACAATTCTAAAGACTGGTCTTAACAAAGACCTACTTAGCAGTTAGGACCGGGCTTAGACCTGTTGGTGCAATCGGCTCCAGGACTTCAAGTGGGAGCTGAACATCGACTTATATAACACCATCTGTCACGTATGTTCTGCATAGAATGCATATGGAGGAAACACTGGGATTAATCCGCTGATTCAATTGAAAATATTAAGAAATGTTTTCACAGTTGCTCAGAGCCCAAACTAACACCTTCACCTACCTATCTTTATCAGTCTTAACCTCACAATGATTAGAAATACATTGAAATAATCTAAAGGAAAAGCAGCAAATCCTCACATTTGTGAAGCTGGAACTGTGAGATGTTCTTGCAAGAAAAATGAATTTAAGACCTGCTAGGAGGGCATTGAAATAGTCGAGGCGAGAGATAATGGCCTGTACCAGAAGCTGGGTGGCGTACTAAGTGAGGTAGGGCTTGATTTTCCTTATGTTGTATAGAGCTAAGCAGCATGACCGAGAGACGGCAGCAACATGGTCTGAAAAGGACAGCTGGTCATCAAAAATGACACCCAAGTTTCTCACCACCCTGGTTGGAGTGATGGTTGAGGAGTCAGTTTGTATTGTGATGTTATGGTGGATAGATTGCTTGGCTGGAATGACCAAGAGTATCTTGAATTTGTACTTAAGAACAGTATTTGATACTTTCCAACAACCTGAGTGTGTTCACTGAGTTAAGCATGTAAGTGGGGAGTGGAAATAGGCATCATCTATTGAGCCCCAGTACTATGATTCACCAGGGCAAATAAAGAGCAAAGCCTCCATTTTAATCTAGTGGCCCTAGAAATATGAATGCACGCCACCACGGACCATTACATTTATCTTTAAAAACTGTAGTGGAGGAAGGATCAGTAATTTAACACTATTACATTTGATTCAGCGTAGCCAAAGCCCTTACAGGCAAGTTCTGAGTCGCGAAGCATCAAATGGAAACAGGTAGGTTTATTATTACTGATGATTACTGGATTAATCTAATTCATCGGGAATCCCAGGTCTTGTTGGGTTTGGCGTTGTTTTGTGAAGTATTATTTCTATCTTATACTGCAGCACTTTTGCATGCATTGTAAATTATTATAATGGACACATTCAAACATTTCAAATGTAAATAGTGTATCAGCTTATACTGTAAGTACTGTATGTGACCAATAGGTGGCAGCACACTCCCGTTTAATTAATCTAGGCTAAAATATCAAGGAATCTGGGTCAATGTGGAGGGAGAAAGGTTTGAATCTTTTCATAAAATATTGTGATATTTGTAATGAAATTAACAATTTTGGTGTTATTGTGGTAATTCTGTGATAAAATGATTGCATTTTAGTGATTACATTTTACATCATTTTCCCAGGACGCATGATTAGTCTTCCTCAGTCATCACACATTGCCAATAGTGATACCCTTTTCCATACAAACTGTAAAAATCATAAATCATTCTACAAGTCAGGGGTGATCTGTTGAAGAACTGAAGGCAGGAGTGGAGGGGAAACCAACACTGTACAGGGATTTGGGGATTTGGAGTGTGCATGTGTGTTTATGTGTGATTGAGTTTTTTGCCTTTTGTTTTTGTATGGTTTTTACTTTAGAACAGCCAAGGTGTGGTTGACTGCTGTTAGAATATCCTTTCATAAGCTTTCTTTGGCTGAATGTTTGTACAAGAATCTGTTGTAAAGTCAGAAAGGGAATTTATTTCTAATTACACAATATTCTGTAACAGCTTATTTTATGTCATTGATGTCTAGTGTCAAAAATGCACTGTGCAATGTTTCCTAATTACTGACAATCTTTTGGAACACAGGTTTTCCAGTTTTTAACCTGCAGCAGGGTCAAATAAACACTAAATAAAATCAGCTGATGCTGGCTTCTGAATGGCCATTTTGTGTTAATCACCAACTCAGTGCCACTGTTTTTATTTAAAGCCAGTTCACACATCAAACCACACTTCTCAAGCGCCTAAAAGAAGCGCTGCTTTGTGCCAATTAGTGTTGCTTTTGAAGACAAAATGACATACGTCAGCACTAAGAATAACTGAACGGGAACCCCAGTAGGATTCATATTTGAATGCACCAAAGGAGCTGAGAAATGTGCTATTGTTGTTGGTGCGTATGACTCACCTCACCAGAATGCTTTACTAGAATTATACTGGTGAGTGCATTCAAGTGGATGGGAAGTGAAACACCAATACGTCTCATTGAGATACTGCCTCTGTGTCCTATGATATTTCCTGTGATAACATTGTATGAGCCACTGATTCCCATTGTTTCAATAAAATAGAGAGCTGACATAATAACTGAGAAATTCCTAATGTGCACACACGTGAAAACCTTGAAAACCTTTGTTTTGCTGCTTAGAAAACAATTTAGCTCACCTATCCTGGTGACTCAAGAGGCTAAAGAACATATTCCACATTTTAACTAGTCGTGTTTTTGTGTTTATAACATTGTTGTGTCACTGATGCACACTGTTACATTTTAAGGAGAAAAGCAGGTCACCTCCAAGTTTGAGGCCATGGTATCTGCCAATAAATGGCTGGGAGTGAGTTTCTGTCCCAAGTGAAGGAGAATCTTTCTTCTTATCTTTGCATAAAAATATACGGGATATTTGGGAAACAGTGTTCCATCCACTCTGACTGCGTTTGAGCACCAGGCATCACTGATGTAAACACAGAGTCCGCCTTTTCTCATCTTGCGTTCTGTTGGCTCAGAACATGGTCTTCCAGGTGAATGATTGATCCAGGATGCTGGTGAAGCAAGACTCTGTAAAGACAGATTTCTGTCATGTGTTTCAGCAGTAAAGCCGGTCAGGAAAACATAAAGTTTGAAGGAGCTACCAGCCACAGCATCTGCATGTGCAGCAGTTGCCATAGTCAACATCTCCTGTGCATTCAACATGACCCTATTTGAGACAGTACACAGGGAATTGAAATTGCACCTCTGAGGGGCCACAGGATGTGTTTGCTGGTCATAAAGGCAGCAGGTGTTTTTCAGGCATTGTCTCTCTTTCTCTCTGTCTCACACACAGAGGCAGGTGTTGTTTGTCTCTTCTTTTTATCAGTCCCAATGTCACTCATTGTGTCACACATGACAAACACTATCAACCGCATTCCATACATGTACAAACACACACTCACACTCACACACAGAATAACTTTACTGCATCTCCACTGTGACGCCTCCATATGTCACAGACAATTCCTCAAATTCCTGGATTTTTTTCCCCTTAGTTGTTGGTGTGTCACATCCACATTTCCTCCTGCGGTTGACAAGTTTCAGCTGTTTACGAGCTTTAAAGGAAAAAGACATCCATAAAAGGACAGTTCACTTTCTGCCTCTCTGAGATCTGTTTTAGATTTTTCATTTGCACATTAAAACTATAAGCTTATAAAAGCTAGCATTCGATTCATTTACACAAGAACACATGCCTGAATAACACACATACTCAGTGTGTGCGTGTGCGTGCGTATGTCATGTATGTATATTCATTGCTTATCATATGTTGATATATTGATTTCTTTTTGTGTCTGTATTGGTCTTGCTGCATTTGACATTATTGACCGTCATACAATAATACAGAGACTGGAACATTTAATTGGTATTAAAGGAACCGCTCTAAGCTGGTTTAAGTCTATTTACCAGATCGATCTCTGTTTGTACATGTTAAAGAGATGCTCATCTTCAGGTTCAAAATCCTATTTAGGGGTTGTACCAGAACAGGTTTACATGATTTAATTTTCAAAATTTAATTTAATTTTTTTGTCATACTGCACATTGCTGCAGCTCCTCCATTCACCATGTGTTGAAAGCTTTGTTTTAAGCTATGGAGTGATATCTGGATAAATCCAGAATAGAATTTAAAATCATTCTTCTTAACTACAAAGCTCTTAACGGTCAGGCACCATCTTATCTTAAAGAGCTCATAGTACCTTACTACCCCACCAGAGCACTGCGCTCCCAGAATGCAGGGTTACTTGTGGTTCCTAGAGTCTCCAAAAGTAGACTAGGAGCCAGAGCGTTCAGCTATCAAGCTCCTCTCCTGTGGAACCAGGTTCCAGTTTGAGTCAGACACCAGACCTGCTCTATATGAAAAGTGCAATGTGTTGTTGTGAATTGGTGCTATATATATATATATATAAAAAAATGTAATTGACTTTTGTTATTTTTTTCAGTTTCTTTCCTGTTTCAGTTTGATATTCTCACATTTGATGATGAGATGGCAGATTGTGTCCTAGGGGATCTCCTCCCAGACTTGGATCAGAGCATCCATGAGCACCTAGATAGTCTGTTGTGCTACTTGACGGTGTTGGTGGCACCGATACATAACGTCCCAGAGGTTCTCAGTTGGATTCAGGTCTGGGGAATTTGAAGGCCAGTCAATTGCATCAATGCATTCATCATCCAGGAGCTGCCTACACACTCTGGCCACATGAGGCCGGGCACCAGGAGGAACCCAGGGCCCACTGCACCAGTGTAAGGTCTGAGAATAGCTCTGAGGATTTCATCCCAGTATCTAATAGCAGTCAGGGTACCGTTGGCATCTTCAGATTACACTGGGGACATGTAGGCTACCCACCACTTTTTGGAAGCATTTATTAAAAATGTTCTGAAAATAGCTTGCACCAAGAGATGTTAATTAACAAATAAAAATGCTATGAAAAAGGTTTATTTGCCCAATAAGCCTGCAATGCAATGTAAATATGAAAGAAAACTCTGTGTTGTCCAAAAAAAGTAACTTAAGATAAAAAAAAAACCAATAAGCTACTGATTACTGCATTATATTTTATTCTATTTTTATATTCTGAATTGTCACCTTCTACCTGAAGTTTGTACTTCCCTTTATAAAAATAAAGACATTTCCACCATAAATTGGAGCAAAAAATGTCTCCAGAATGCAGGAAATGAAGTGTTTAATGCTCAAAATCTTGTGGGGGAGGACACGCTATTAAAATATATTCTTGTCTTGTTGTCATGGCGCCAATCTTGTGCAATGTTACGTCACATGGGCTGATTTTTGGTCACAATCTGAGCCCTGAAAATGGAAGGTGAGGGGTGTCCTGGTCCAAAAATGCCAGGGCTGATTTTTTGTCCCAATCCAGCCCTGTCTGCAGGTACTCATGCTACCAACAGTGACAGGGACACTAGCAACACACAAAACTAAAGAACAATTAATCAGGAAGGATAAGGAAAGAGCAACTGTCTGTGGCCACCACCTGCAAAACCATTCCCCTTTTGGGTGTTGCCTGGCTGTTGTCTCTACAGTGCACCTGTTGTCACTTTCATTTGCACCAAAACAAGTGACATTGATTCACAATTGCTTATGCTTCCTAACTAGACAGATTGAACGCTGAAGTTAAATTGACTTGATGTTATTCTGAGATAATTAAGTGCTACCTTAATTTTGTTGAGCTTTTTTCCGCTTTTGCATAACTAAATTGTCATGGGTACCTTTCTACATGGTGTGTTTAAGAAAACACTCATATTGAGTATCAAGAGAAAAACATTTTTTTTAATAAAGATCTGTAGCTGCAAGAACTATAAATTGAATCTATACATCCAATAAATGTGCCCCAAATGTATAAGGGCCTTATTGTTATTGCACAACGACAAGTGAAAAGTGGTAGGTCTTGGTATGACTTTGTACAGTCTCCAACTGCACCTGATATTTTGGTTCATGTTTGTGCAGCAGCACAAAGTGCAAAAGGGTTGGTTGAAGCTGAATCAAAATCTCAGGGTTTGTTGATGACTAAATACACTCTCACATCAGTGTTTTCAAAGCTCTAACAGCTGAGCCAATCACAGTGGAGCATGACAACAACAAACAAATGGAAAGACGCTTCTTCAGAAAATCCTGTTGACCACAAACCACAAATTGATAGTTACGCCTAATTCACACTACACGATTTTTTGCCCGATTTGCTGCTCAGCGGCTGTCAGGCTGTGATCGGGAGTAAATCAGCGGTCGATCGGTGGTCGCCAGTTGTTATGTGTAAACTACTCAACGACGCATCAAAACGGCTCCCTGACACATCACTGACACATTGCAGATGCCAACCAGATATCTAGCATGCCAAATATCTGGAGGAGTCGGCCGACTAGACATTCACTTCCAGCCAATGAGAGCAGGCAGCTGGCAGGCAGCTACTTTTTCACCGCAAAACACTTTTTACTCACATCCAGCTCTCTCTGTAGCTCAGACGATCCCAGCTACCTGCGTGTGCTAATCCATCCTTTATAATTGCTATCTTTAAAACAGCAAACAACAGCTGTTTCGTGTGTAGGTTCGCGTCATTTCCCGCTTTCATATTTCAGGTGTCTTTTCTTGACAAAACGTGGTTTGGAGACCAGAGTCACTATCAGCTCGTGTAGTGTGTGACCCCGTGTCACCGATAAGTCAATGTAGTGTGAACGCCACAACGACTTCAAGACTCCCGTCACATGACGGCAAGTTGTGTAGTGTGAACTTGGCCAACGCTGAATGTCGTGTAGTCTGCACAAGGCTTTAGGTATTGTATCACCAGATTCTGTGTGTATAGTTGCAGCCCTCTAAGACTATGGCAAGTGGGTTCTTCCCCTCCAGAGCTTTGTCCACCAGGCCAATGGGCCACAACTACGGTCTCACTCTGTGTACAAGTAGCCGTGAGACTGGACAGTTGGCTCCCAGAAAGCTTTTTCTTCAGCCACTGGGAGAGCCAGTGAGGCTCATAGCTTAGAGGGCTGCGCCTATACTAAAGAATCTGGAGTTACAACACGTAACTATCGTTCTATTTCATATCGACTTCGCCTCTAACCCACTAGGTAGGTAAATAGGTTTCTTGTCACAATACAAGCAGTTATATAGTGAAATTGAGTTTTGTAACTCCCTCCTGCTACATAGCAGACAATATACATAAATATAATAAATAATCAATTATGAAAAATGGTAACAGAAATAAACTATCATCACTGGAGCAGTGCTGAGGATGAATTAGAGTTTAAGAGTCTGATAGCTTGGGGGGAAAAGCTGCTCTGCACTCTGGTGGTGCACCAGCAGAAACCTTCTATATTTCTTCCCAGAAAGCAGCAGGGTGAACAGGCTGTGGCTGGATGGGTACTGTCCTTTAGTGTTCTTTGAGCTCTGTAGGCACCTCACCTCACCGATATCACTGATGCTCGTTTCCAATCAGGGTGCTTTCTATTGCTCCTATATAAAAGCTGACAAGAACTTGACATCGGAATTTGGCCTTCTTAAGCTTCCTCAAGAAATACAGTCGTTTCTGAGCTTTCGTCACCAGCGTGGAGATGTGAGATGACCATTTCAGGTTCTCTGTCATGCTGATTCCCAGGAATCCCACTAGTTGGATAAGTCAACGCCTCACTGGGTTTATCCGGCACAGACACACCTGCCCAGAGCACTAATAAAGCAGTCCCCGCTCGGTATTGTGCAACGTGTAATGGTGCACCACAAATACCCAATGGCACAGCATAGTAGAATTTCATGTATTCTTCATGCTCTACAAGGCAGAAAGGAGGACCCTGCTGCTGCTGGAATATGCAGACGAAGGTTATGCATTGTAACAGTTCCCGCTGAAAACAAACAAGGGCAGTTTTGCCGGAGAGAAATTTCAGCTTCACTCGATCCAGTGGCATGAAGGGGGTTTTAGTCAGCTCGCGTAAAACCAACGCCACAAGGCGCAACACAGGGGTGCGCACATCTCTCAGGAAACGCTTCACCAGTCTTGACCGTGCTGAAAGCCAAATCCCTGTGTGGGAGAAATGTGTGAAACAGCGGCGATTGACTCGGCTAATACAGTCTTGGGCTGAGGACCATGCTCTTTAGGGCTTTGTAAGTGTTTTATTTCAAAATAGATGTTTTGAAAGTCCAACAACACACATTTAACCCCATCACTCTCGTGCTGTTTTGCCATGGGTGCTCCGGCGAGGGGTTCGACCAGGCCTCCAAATTCCCTGGATCTCAATTCAATCAAGCATCTGTGAGACGAACACGTCCGGTCCAAGGAGGCCCCACCTTGCAACTTAGAGGACTTAATGTATCTCTTGCTAACATCTTGGTGCCAGATACCACAGCACACCGTCTGGTCTAGTGGAGTCCATGCCTCGACGGGTCAGGCTGTTTTGGGAAGAAAAGTGGGACCTATGCATTTTTATGCAGGTGGTCATAATGTTATGGCTGATCATTGTATACCAGGATGCATTGCTCACGCCCACTCCCATCCAGCGGCATTACACCTCTGTGCAAACTAGATGCTGGGTGCTAATCAAAGTTACACAACTTTGCCAAGCAACTGAATTCCTGCATTTGACCATTTCCTTTTTGCACATAGCTATATCGTTAATGTCAGGGCATGTCTATCAAGTCAATTTACATGCAGCAGGAACGCACTGTCACACAAACGGGCAAAATGGCCTTTAATATAACAACTAATGCTAGCTGAGGTAGCACTGCAGTATAACGTTCCACAAAAAAACCCATAAAAAACCGGCATCCAACCTACCACTCTTTTTAATTACTTCGCTTCAAATGACGCCTAATGTTCACACAGTTTCTCTTGACTTCCCATCAGTATTACAACATTAGTCCAACATTGCCCCAGCCTGCCAACCTACAACATTAGCTATTACTTTATTGGCCAAAGCATAGTGTTCGTAAGTACTCACTCCGTGGTCACATGCCCTCTCAGCCCTGCTGGTGTCCAGTTTATCTTTGGAATCCTGAAGAAGGTCTGCAGTACAGCTCTGTCCAAGGAGTAAAACCTTCATGCATCTTAACGACTCTCTCTGGGTTGGCACAGGATTTAACAAAAACTGCCGTTGCTGGCGTCGGACAGGTTCTGGAGGGTTCTTTTATAAAGAACAACAGGTAGATTAACCAGCGTGGAGTCACTTTACATCACTTGTGGGGTCACTTTTACTTGAAGAAACAGAAAAAAGCACAATAAAAAATTTCCTTCCAATTTAAATATCTTTACACAGTCAGACCCCTCATCTGACCACAGCAAATAAATAAATACAAACAAATTGGCTATCCAGTTTTTACAAATGCTTTGCGGATATTTCAAACACGTGGTTTAAATCATAATAAGGCTAAAGGTCATCCCTAGAGTGCCATGCAACTAGCATGGCTAAAAATCTGGTCCAAACCCATCTAGTTCTGCTACACCTTTATCTCAAATATACCGTAGGTTTGCGTTAGTTTCCCTATTTCAGGTATGGCATAATAAAACTGAATAAAATACAAACTTCAAAACATGAAAGAGGATGAAAACAGCCTTTTGTCTAGGAGTCATGGTACAGTATAAACCTTATAAAACACTCTAAACTAAACTAATGGATGCAGAGGAAATGTCACATTTCAGTTCACAATTCATTTCAAGATCTTTTTCTTGTGCAAGCCTTCCACATTTGCATCAGCGAGTGACATTCACTCACTAATGGTGAAATCCTTGTTGAAACCATAATTTCAGCTGAGCACACGGCATTGCAACTTTTCTGTTACATAGTTTAAATACAGCTTGGGTCCCATACCTTAATGTGGTTTCTAGTTCTAAGCATGTTCCGGTATCACACACACACACACACTCACACACACACACACACACACACACACACACACATCAAATCCCATCTCACCACTCTGTCTGGTATTCCTGTGTGGATCAGTGGATCAGTCAAATGAAGAAGTTTACATTAGAGCTAATCAGGGTCAGGACATTTCTAGATGTTAGCCAACAAGACGCGCACAATTCCACCCAAGACACCCACTCAAACTTTTCACTTAAATTTTCAGCCACGATAAAGCATCTCAACGCACTAACTCTCATTAACTGAGAACTTTAGCTGTAAGTTGAAGTGCGCTGAGTCAGAGTAAAGTAGCAGGTTATATAGTGAAGTTTGATTGATAAATACTGGAGCATATTATGTTACATTTCTGACTGAAAACACACAGCTCGTTACAACGCTTGACCAAGCCAAAGTGAAGCAATTATTTTCATATCAGCTCAAATTCCACAGACATCTGTGATTGCACGACCAAAAGCATAGCATTCCAATTAGGGAACACACACAAACACTGACGCACAGCCGACACACACACACATTCAGAGGCAGAGAGAGGCTGGTTCTCAGTGTGTACAACCCTGACTTGCTGTTTGTGGGGGGTCTGTGCTATTAGTCTTTGGATGTACTGTGTGTATGTGTGCGTAATTAATTACCTAACCAAGAGGTCAACGTTGAGCCAAGGATTTGTTGTTTATGTAACCGAGAGTTGAAGAGAAGCAAGGAAAGAGAAGCTAAACTTCCTAAAGTAACATTTAGGGTAGACTTCATTGAAAAAAAACAGTTGACATTGGGCACAGCAGGAAGTTTGTTAAATATATGTCTTTGGTGGTTAGACCGCATCATGAAGTCATTATTTTAAGGGAGTGGTGATGCCATCATGCGTTTTTGTAAAATCAGACACATATCAGAACATATAGACACATATTTCTATAATCGGGAGGACTTGCACATCCCAGTGATAATGGTGTATCTAATGTTGATCAAGGAAAAATACCCATGAACTCACTTAGAAATCATATAAATATAGGCACACCTATAAAAATCACAAAAAAATATTATTCTTTTTCTTCAGTATTAAAGTTAATCCAGGTGGCTTGCTGTCACTTCTTATATCCCTGTAACACTGAGTTTAAAGGTTAAATGCAAAACATACTTTATTACAGATTTCAGCATTTTGCTCAACAAGCTGATTGGCGGTAGGAATTATAAATAATAAAGCCAGTCAGGAGAAACATTTTTTTCCAAACCATGATCACGATACTGATGTGGAATTCAGTGAGATTGTGTTAATAATAGGGGGAATTCATTGTAGAGCACTGTAGCACCCAAACACACACGCTCCACCACACACATGCACTAGCTGTTAGTTATAGGTCATTGACCAGCTTCCCTTGGTCCAGTCTAATTAATAGTGTCTAAGTGTCAACCAGTTAACAAAGGAAGCTTATCTCTCCACTAACATGCTTTCCCTCCAGCCACTGTGTGTGTGTGTGTGTGTGTGTGTGTGTGTGTGTGTGTGTGCGAGAGAGAGTACGAGCAGGAGGGAGCAGGAGGAAGCAAGGTTGTTGTTTTTTTTACAAAGAATAAAAGATTATTTCCCACTACTTCCCATTTGTCCCAGTGTAAGCAAACAGAGTATAGTAAATTGTGATTACTGTATAAGACAATTATTCCACATACTTTTGTTTTTTCTAAATTACAGTTGCTCTCTTTGTAATCCAACTGAAAATACAATCTCAATCCACGACAATCTCAGAAATGAGCATACAGTTGATTCTTTCTGACAAAGTCCCCAAAATGACCATTGTAAAATCTCACCTACTGGTATCACCTACTTAACAAGGGATGTTGTCCTCATTGCATCGGATTAATAAATCAAATTTTTACTGCCTTATTGTCATTGGGCTCTAACCTCACTTAAAAATGAAGCACACACCTGTTTTCTCTGTTGCTTGGAACAGCCACTATTCTGTCTTTAATGTGAAGGCACTGGGTCGGGATGTAGCTCTTTTATCTCTCCCAAGCGTCTCTCTGACTACAGTGACAACACCGCAGCTAACGACATGCAGTCCACTAAAGCTTGATTTATACCCCTGTGTGAGAGGTAAACTGCTGGTCCACAGATTGTTCAGTTCTACAGGATATAGTTTGTGTTATAATAGAGTGTAAGGGACCCCGCAATTTATTTTTTTAAAGTTTTCTATTCAATTTCAATGTGTGCTGCAATGTTATTCAACGCTCAACAGCTGTAGGATGTTTGAAATGCGCTGCACAGTTGTCACCACCAGGTAGCGTTGATGAGTAAGCATCGATATGCAGTAGTAGAAGAAGAGCTATCCTGCTCTGTGTTTTTTGTTACTCCCCGTGTTCACGAAGAGTTACAAGAAGACGCTATTAGCTTTAGGCAGCCGTGAAGTTTACAGGCCGGTAAAGGTTGTTGTACACAGCTAAATCTTGTGGAAGACAGCAATAAAACCCCACTACAAGTTCTCAAGAGCCTGTCTGTGTTTCCTGGCTGCAACACCTGCGTAGGGTCTATGTGCGTAGCTCTGCTGTAGGCTACGCACGTAGCGAGGCATTTATACTTGTGCGTCCGTGTGTCCGTCAATCTGTAATTACACCCCAAACGCCAGTTGGCAGTAGTGCTACATCGTCCACTGTGTTGACTTTAGCCGGCCGAGCAGGCTAACTTCCGGTTTAGCCCTCCCGCTAACGTCAATGGGGGTAAAATTGTAAGCGTGCGGCTGGTGTAGCCTTTTCAAATGTTATCGACCGAATGGATCACATCCTGATAGTGAAACGAGTCATTTTGCTCGGGTTGTGACGGTCAAATATATTGATCCACCGTGTTACAGCTGTCGTTTTGGCTGCTAGTAAAAGTTACTTCAAAGCACGGGCACTTCCTGTTGGCTCGGAGGCATTGCGAGGCTACCCAGCCGACCAATCACAGAGCTTACGGTCCGCGTCGACTCGACGTGTAGTTAAGTTTCTGAGGAGGTGCACGTCAGGTAACGGCGTAGGGTAGGGGGGTACGCAGAGGCTACGCCGTCGATTTGACGCAGAAGTATAAAGCGCACTTAACACCACAATACAAACCGACACCCAGCACAACACAGACTCCAACACAAACTCCACGTAAGGATACAAAACATCAGTAAAGTTTTATGTGCTGAAGCCTGTCAGATCAAACGATCAAAATATTCAGATGATGTTGAATGAAAACAATCCACATCTGAAAGGTTTAGCCTGCAAGAACGGTACAAAGCAAATGTGGAGTGATTTGTTTATACTAGGCTATCCTGATGCAGGCAGGGCAGCCAGCTAACATTACATTAGCTTGGATCTGCCACATAGTAAGTGTGTCTGTGGATCTCACCTCACTGCACAGCGAGCCGCTAACAGCAGATTTATGGTCTGAGCAAGCTAGTTGCTGGGTGCTAGCCTAAATTACACAACCCTGCACGAGGGTTAGGATCAGGTTTTGAAATGACTTCTTACTTAAGTATGCATTTAAGCCAAATTCTAGATTGACATGCACACTTTTTTTCTCTGAATAACTTTTTTAAGGAGTAATAAGTAACTAACTTGTTACAATTTCTGAGTAACTTGCCCAACACTGGTTGGCAACATGCTAAGCTAATTATTTTAAAAGACTACATTATACGTAGCCAACTTGAGTTTGAATCTGACACCTGTATTGTATAGAACAGCTTGTTCCTTGTCTCTTCCTGTTTTATTCTCATTCTTATTTATTATTATTATACAGCCAGTTTTAACTGCCATTCTCAAACAGGGAATGGGGGTTTGGTTAATAGTCGGATGTAATACATTACCATGACAACCAAAAACTGTCCGGCTGGAGCGTTCACAACAATATGCTGCGTTAACATCACTACACTGTAAAGTTTAGTACACTTTACTGTCTGGCAGGAGTAGCTATTACTTACCCATGATAGAAACTAATGTGCGCGTATCAGCTGTTATCAATCATACAGTCGATGGTCACGCACTGCACACGTAACTCCCACTACGTTTTATGGTGCGCTTACTTTACCGCGGGGGTGGGTATAAGACGGTGGCAGGTGAAAGTGCGGCCTGTCATCTGTCCTCCAACACCGCACGCACAGATGCCATAATGAACATACCTACTGTCAAAAAATATTTGGCGAACTATGTGGGTAATCAACATTGTAAGGAAATGACTTAAAAATATGAAATTTCATAGAAATGTCAAAATACACTGGAGGGGGGCTTTAATGCCTGCAGTTTGATTGACTATGGTTACTACATTTCAACATAAAGCATAGTTTTCTAGAAAAGATTAAGAAAAATGGGAAGCCATTTTTTCATTCAGACCTTCAAAACACAATATGAATTATAGCAGGCTGAGGCTTTTCCACGTCATACATTTTTCACACAGCTGACACACACACACACACACACACACACACACACAGACTAACAACACACCCTATAAGCACCCTGCCCATTGTTGTTCAGTTCCTGTAGAATAGAAATTCCCACAGTTGGAATGGGTGGCTGAGAACACACACACACACACACACACACACACAAATATGAGAAATATTAAGTGTTTTCCCCATAACTGTAAAACCTTGGAAGATTATTTTAGAAATGTGGGTTAGAGTTACCGGGAAGCCACATGAAAAGTGAGACTTGAGCACTATTGAAGAGTTCAACACAGACTCCAGAGTCAGTTCAGGGTTAGGGCTGGAAAGAGGGTTGGAAAGACAGAAATGGTCTCTGCTGATGAAAATCATCTGAAGTAAGTGAAAGCTACAGAGCAGCTACTAAATGGCATATGAAGTGAGATTGTTTTATCAACTGCTGTCTGGAAGGTCAAGGACAGTTTGAACCTCAGTGCGTCAAAACTGTGAGAATGCACGCGGTCCTGTAGCCAGAGGACATGTCTTGGACCGGCATCAGATACAGACCTCTTTTACTTTGCTTTCAGTAATCATTATAAAGAGGGGAAATAATGGAAGCATTGTTGATGTTTCCACTCCTTTTAAACAAAATTGTTTTGACGGAATTCAGGAATAGATTTATGATTTTTCATTACACTTTTGTGAGATGGTGCTGCACCTGTTGCTTTATGATCGTAATGCAAGACGATAGGTGACAGCTCAGAGTCGTCACTCATGACAAAACTACACTTAAAAACTGCTGCTGAAAAAGTGTTGAACGCTGGAGTTGAAATTTCTTGCCACAACAGATCAATAGGCCTGCAGACACTTTACACCATTGCACCCCATGGCCACAGGCCTGAATTGATGACTTGAACACAACCTACGTTTTTGCCTGTATTAAGTGGTGATCCCTTATATCAAGGTTCAGTGTTCAAGGTATATTTATTTGTTACAAGCCTTTACAATTAAAGCTGTAGCTCCCTTCACACTACACACAAACACTGCCACAGGCTGTGGCTGGGGTGGTACTGTCTTTTAATATCCTTTCATATCACCACACCGCTTTCACTGATGCTCGGATACAGAAGGCCATTATCTGTGCATAATTGAGGGGGGATACATTTTATGGCAGGTTGAATATATAGACTGAAATTATTTTTAGCCCTCTATAACTTTTGCTAGGAAGCAAGAAACTTCTCCATATTCACCCCTGTTATTATCCTGATAATACAATACTTGATAGTAGGCCATCATCTGTGCGTTATGGGGGAGGATACTTTTGGCAGACTGCATATCCGGCCTGGTAGGCTACTGTTATCGCTTTTTGTTTATGAAAAGTGCTGTTTAAATGCAATGTATTATTAAATTGTTATGATAATAATTTACCCTTTAAGGAGCAATATCCAAAGGTTATCCATGTAATGGAAACAAAATACTGTCTACTGAATCGCTGCATTCAGTTTAATGAACATTTCGTAGATGCAACGTTGAGACGAGCAATGTGTTAAACTGATCCCAGTGATGTTGATTTTACAGAATCGATGGCGTACATATTTGTAGGAGCCGCTAACTTGAAAAAGGTGACAGTCTGTCTAGATCTAGCTTCCAAACAGTAAGTGATCAACTCCATGGTCAGTTATAACATCGTCAGACTATCGCGAAATAAATGTTTGCTTTACGAGGGAAACTACATGTGGAGTCCAGGGCTCGACTGGTAATCTGGCATATTTATTTATATAACTGCTTTTAAAAAATGGGACAACGATCGGTCCATAAAGCATGGACAGCGGCCCATTGGGTAATTTTCTATAGCCTACTGACATGCAGCTGGTCCAATCACATCTCATACTGGCCCCCACCCCCTCTGCCCTCTGTTTCTTGCGTTGCGGGCCAAAAAAAAAAACCATTCTTCAGACAGAGGCCGCCAAATGCGCGAAAATAACCGATATGTTTGCTACCGTGGCTGCAGTAGTTTTAACATCAGCTGCAGTACCCTGTGTAGAGCAGGCACAGGCACTTGAAGGAGTAAAGGCGAGCCGTGGCCCCTGCCAGGCAGAGGAGGAGGCTGTGTTAGCAGAGCAGAGGGACAAAGGGACAGAGCCAAGGGAGAGAGAGCAGGAGGAGAGAGGAGGTGAAGCGGTAAGCATGGAGTAGCTCAACCTGTAGGGAGGGGACAGGGAGGGAGGTCATTTACACTGGGGACGCTGGGGACATGTAGCCACCACTTTTTGAAAGCATTTGTTAAAAATGTTCTGGAAAATAGCTTGCACCAAGAGATGTTAATAAAAAATTTTTTTAAAATTAATAATAATAATACTATAAGAAAGGTTTATTTGCACAATAAGCCTGCAATGCATTGTAAATATAGAAGAAACCTCTGCACTGTCCAAAAAAAGTAACTTAAACTAAAAAAATAATAAGCTACTGATTACTGCATTCTACAGAGGGTATGTGTTGATGTCACTTCCCCTTCTGGAAAACATCTGTTACCATGGCTGCGTTT
>NC_060153.1:30904755-30926613 GCF_021292245.1 Micropterus dolomieu
GCTACAGAGCAGCTACTAAATGGCATATGAAGTGAGATTGTTTTATCAACTGCTGTCTGGAAGGTCAAGGACAGTTTGAACCTCAGTGCGTCAAAACTGTGAGAATGCACGCGGTCCTGTAGCCAGAGGACATGTCTTGGACCGGCATCAGATACAGACCTCTTTTACTTTGCTTTCAGTAATCATTATAAAGAGGGGAAATAATGGAAGCATTGTTGATGTTTCCACTCCTTTTAAACAAAATTGTTTTGACGGAATTCAGGAATAGATTTATGATTTTTCATTACACTTTTGTGAGATGGTGCTGCACCTGTTGCTTTATGATCGTAATGCAAGACGATAGGTGACAGCTCAGAGTCGTCACTCATGACAAAACTACACTTAAAAACTGCTGCTGAAAAAGTGTTGAACGCTGGAGTTGAAATTTCTTGCCACAACAGATCAATAGGCCTGCAGACACTTTACACCATTGCACCCCATGGCCACAGGCCTGAATTGATGACTTGAACACAACCTACGTTTTTGCCTGTATTAAGTGGTGATCCCTTATATCAAGGTTCAGTGTTCAAGGTATATTTATTTGTTACAAGCCTTTACAATTAAAGCTGTAGCTCCCTTCACACTACACACAAACACTGCCACAGGCTGTGGCTGGGGTGGTACTGTCTTTTAATATCCTTTCATATCACCACACCGCTTTCACTGATGCTCGGATACAGAAGGCCATTATCTGTGCATAATTGAGGGGGGATACATTTTATGGCAGGTTGAATATATAGACTGAAATTATTTTTAGCCCTCTATAACTTTTGCTAGGAAGCAAGAAACTTCTCCATATTCACCCCTGTTATTATCCTGATAATACAATACTTGATAGTAGGCCATCATCTGTGCGTTATGGGGGAGGATACTTTTGGCAGACTGCATATCCGGCCTGGTAGGCTACTGTTATCGCTTTTTGTTTATGAAAAGTGCTGTTTAAATGCAATGTATTATTAAATTGTTATGATAATAATTTACCCTTTAAGGAGCAATATCCAAAGGTTATCCATGTAATGGAAACAAAATACTGTCTACTGAATCGCTGCATTCAGTTTAATGAACATTTCGTAGATGCAACGTTGAGACGAGCAATGTGTTAAACTGATCCCAGTGATGTTGATTTTACAGAATCGATGGCGTACATATTTGTAGGAGCCGCTAACTTGAAAAAGGTGACAGTCTGTCTAGATCTAGCTTCCAAACAGTAAGTGATCAACTCCATGGTCAGTTATAACATCGTCAGACTATCGCGAAATAAATGTTTGCTTTACGAGGGAAACTACATGTGGAGTCCAGGGCTCGACTGGTAATCTGGCATATTTATTTATATAACTGCTTTTAAAAAATGGGACAACGATCGGTCCATAAAGCATGGACAGCGGCCCATTGGGTAATTTTCTATAGCCTACTGACATGCAGCTGGTCCAATCACATCTCATACTGGCCCCCACCCCCTCTGCCCTCTGTTTCTTGCGTTGCGGGCCAAAAAAAAAAACCATTCTTCAGACAGAGGCCGCCAAATGCGCGAAAATAACCGATATGTTTGCTACCGTGGCTGCAGTAGTTTTAACATCAGCTGCAGTACCCTGTGTAGAGCAGGCACAGGCACTTGAAGGAGTAAAGGCGAGCCGTGGCCCCTGCCAGGCAGAGGAGGAGGCTGTGTTAGCAGAGCAGAGGGACAAAGGGACAGAGCCAAGGGAGAGAGAGCAGGAGGAGAGAGGAGGTGAAGCGGTAAGCATGGAGTAGCTCAACCTGTAGGGAGGGGACAGGGAGGGAGGTCATTTACACTGGGGACGCTGGGGACATGTAGCCACCACTTTTTGAAAGCATTTGTTAAAAATGTTCTGGAAAATAGCTTGCACCAAGAGATGTTAATAAAAAATTTTTTTAAAATTAATAATAATAATACTATAAGAAAGGTTTATTTGCACAATAAGCCTGCAATGCATTGTAAATATAGAAGAAACCTCTGCACTGTCCAAAAAAAGTAACTTAAACTAAAAAAATAATAAGCTACTGATTACTGCATTCTACAGAGGGTATGTGTTGATGTCACTTCCCCTTCTGGAAAACATCTGTTACCATGGCTGCGTTTAGCAAACTGGGAGTAAAACAAATGATTATTTGCTCGGACTTGACAGTGATCCTAACTGCTTACCAAAGAACCTGTGGTCCATTTAAATGTGTTGTTTGTGTTTTAGCTGATTCAAGCTAACACTGCGGCTTGTCTTTCTGCCACTCTGTGACATCATGCGCACACCCTCTATTATATTTTTATATTCTGAATTGTCACCTGCCACCTGGACTTTGTGCTTCCCTTTATAAAAATAAAGACATTTCCTCCATAAATTGGTGCCAAAAATGTCTCCAGGATGCAGGAAATTAAATGTTCAATGCTCAAAATCTTCTGGGGGAGGACCAGCAGACCCCCAAATCAAATATTTCATCAACAAACATTTTTTCTAAATAGTAGACATATTAAACAATATTCTTGTCTTGTAATGGCCACCAATATTGTGCAATGTCACGTCTCAGTGTTTCATCACACCCTTAATCTGACCCCCTAAATGGAAGGTTGGTGTATTGGTGAGGGGTCTCCAACCGATTTTGGTGGGCCGCCTGGGCTGAAAATGCCAGGGCCAATTTTATTTTCCCAGTCCAGCCACAAATGAGCCTCCAAAGCGCTTTGAGTCTGTGGCTGAAGGAGCTCCTGAGCTGTCTCAGCTCAGCATAGAGGATGAGAGGGGTTGTCCATGATGGTTTTCAGCTTCCCTCCCCTCAGTCACTGCCTCCACTCTGTCCAGTTTCATCCTACAACAGGGGCGTGGGGCCTCTCGCTGCGTCCGAAGTCCACCACCAGCTCTTTGGTTTTTCCTGTGCTGAGCTGGAGGTGGTTGCTGTCACACCATCCAGTGAAGCTCTCAATCAGATCTGTGGTCTGCAGGTTTGTGAGGAAGTCAAATATTAAGTTGCAGAGTGTGAGTTCTCGAGCCCCAAGTATAAAGTTTGCCAATCAGATTCATGGTGTGTGAAGTGTTGAAGTTTGAGCTAAAATCAACAAACAGCATTCGGATGTAGGTGTTGTTTTTCTCAAGGTGTGGATCTGTTGGTTCTGGAAGCAAATTGGTGAGGGTCCAAGGCTGGCTGCAGTTTTTTTGGCTCTTAATAGAGTCCTCACCTTTCCCTCCATCCTGGATCTCTGGTTGGGGAATGCTTTTATTATCTTAGTGATCACACCATCAACACATTTTCTCACATGATGTCATCGATGCTGTATATTCCTTAAGGCTGATGTGGCGGCCTCTATGAACAAGTGTCAGTCTGTGCACTCAAAAAGGTCTGTAGGTGATATCTGTAGGGCTGCTGTAGCTTCATCTGGACACACTTTAACAGTTTGTTTTTTTGATGGTTTGACCCTTTTCATCAGCTGGGTGTAAGTAGGCAGGAGAAGCAGGGAAATATGTTCTGGTCTGATTGACCAAAATGAGGGCGGGGGAGGGCTTTGTAGCTGCCAGAAATGTTTGTGTAAACCCCTGGTGGGGGTGTGGGCATGCTGGTGAAATGTAAGTTAAACAGTTCTGAGGTCTCTTCTGAGTAAAATATAAAAACACTATCTAACCCTAACCCCTGCTGAACTGAAGTCCAAATCAAATCTCAGGTCTTTGAGTGCAAGATGACCTAAGCGGCATTATTTATTAAATGAAAAGGGGGGTTGTCTGCAAAGTCTTGGCATTTCAGGATGGTTGTCTGCACTCAGTCAGTTTGTTGTAGGAGTCTAAGTTGAAGATTACATTTTAACCCATGAAATGGCGGCATGTTAATCCCTTGCAGATATGTCTATATCTTTGATTCTGGATACCGCTGGCTACACTAGTTGCCATGGTGATAAGTGATCTCAAAACACTGTTGACCTGAGCCTGTCCTGCAATCCTTGGATTGACCCTTGACCTCTGATACACAGGCAAATCAAAACAATGCGAAGCCAAATAGTAATCCTCATTTGGACTAATGAGGAGTGCAGGACACACACACACACACACACACACACACACACACACACACACACACACACACACATGCACAGACATTCTTTTCTGATATTTAGCAGCCACAAGGGACACAAAAACAATATGCATCCAAACATCAGGATCACGTCAGACCATTTCCATATTTATCTCAGTCATAATTTGTTTCTCTGAATGACCCCAACTCACTATTGTTTCTGCTAACTCCCTCAGTTTAATCCAAACCTAATATACCCCAAGGAAAAGGGCCCATTCAGGCTTTTGCTCTTAGTGTGTGTGCATGTGTGTTTGTGTGTGTGTGTGTGTGTCTGCGTGTCTTGTAATACTTTGGAATGCCGGCTGCACTGAAGGATTTCATATCGCTTAAATATCTGCAGAGTGGCCCCTCACACACACTCATTCCTCAGTATAACAGAGTCTTGGCTGAACTTGGAGATGGAGAGAGACCCCCTGCATAGTACAACCTTTCCACTTGTGTGTCTGTGTCTGTGTGTGTGTGTGTGTGTGTGTCAGTGTTCGGCATACAACCCAAGAGCTGTCCATGCTAAGTTATTTCAGCTGAACCTGCTCACACTGTGGACTGGGTTCACCTCAACACGTCTACCCATCAGGAATATGAAATCTCTTCTGCATTCGTCCACTGCCAGCAAAATGTAATCAGTTGTGGTGAAATTTTGAAATAATAACCCATTTTAAGAGATATGAAATGGGCTCAAAAAAACATTATGAGGTGAACTGAGAACATAATTTCTCCTTATCCACAGTAACCAGGTAGCCAGCTAGCCACTGTGTAGAGCACATTAACATTCTTGTAATTATAAACGATACAAAGCCTGTTTCTACCCAAATAGCCTTAAATTGATCTATGACTCTTTAAGAATCTAAGTATTTTTGAAGATTATCATATTAAATGCCCTGTGTGGAAGCGTCTTTCTTGTGTTTTGTATATAACATCACAATCAGTAACTATATGTCAAAAAGATTTAGTGGTAGGGGGTATCAGATTGCCTAGTGGTTAAGACAAGTAACATATAACTGCAAGATCCCCGGTTTGATTCCAGCTGGGGATCTTTTTGCATATAGGGGCAAGTGGGTGTGTTTGCAGTGAGAGACCAGGTGTAGGTGTGTGTGTGTCTGAGTGTGGGTAAGCCACCACCCCCAACCGGCAAAAAAAAAAAGAAAGCTAAATTCAATCAATCAAAATGCCGGCTCAACTTCGTGATGTCTGTCAGCCATTACCGCTGGACAGTGGCATTATCTATCGGCCCAACCCTAACTTGGGTCCTGATCCTTGGTGCCTTATCCTCACCCACTTGACAGGACAATCTCAGCTGACAGCCATCTGAGTCTGACATTTTCCTGGCACGAGCACGCATGAGCTTTCCTGCTTCTCTGCTCTTCATCTCCCAGGCTACCCGCTATTGCTTTCCAGCCTCTGATCCCTGAACCCGTATCGTGTCTGGCGTATCACGTATCGCATATCACATATCGCATCTTGGCTTCTGACTTCTGTTCGGACTTTCTACCTACGTCAGTAAGCGTATGCTCCTTCATGTTATCACTAAATAAATCCCTGAACTGCCTGAATTCCTTGCTGCATTGTTCTCTCCCACTTTACAATGGGGTGTAATTAACATAGCAGCATACAAGGGCAACCAGTGGGGCTGGCATTTACGCATTAAAATATCAGGTAGATTTTCTATGCCTTAAGACGTCTCATTTTGGCGCATTAACACGCAAATACCTGTCACAGCCAACGGCTTGCTCCATTCTTGTCTAATACGGGTGTCTGAAAAGAAATCTGAGGGACACATTTTTGACCATTTGTGTTCCCTGCTGAATATTTCTTGGAGCACCCAAAACAAAATAATAGGCCAAGCTATGGCTCACCTTGAGTGCCTGTAGTCAACTTTATCATTCTGATGCACTGCATATCTCAAATTCAATATCAATATCCAATCTCTGTCTAATTTTACCGGTCCTACCACTAGGTATCACTATGCACACTCACAGGTTTGTGCCAGCAATGAATAAAGTGTCACCAGCAAGTATGAGCAACTAATGCGGTACTCCTGATCTCTAACATGGACTTGTGGCGCGTTCTATTGATAATCCTGTAATAGTTTTGGTATGTACTTAGCAGTGGGCTACATATGCATCGCAGTATTTCTTCAGAGGTATTGCACGAATGGTCTTCCATAATATTTGTGTTTGCTTACCCAGCGCCTTCTGAGGATCATAACGAGGCTAATATAGCTCACTTTTTTCCCCAGGACGGGAGGTAGGGAAGTCTGACGCTCCTGATTTTAGGCATGGATCCATGATGGTAGAGAAATATAGCAATTAATGTTAAAAGGGGAGCTAAGATGCCCCTGGCTCCCCTGTAGTACACCCTGCCTATTATTAAAACAACTTTTGTGCCAACTATAAATCATGGAAGAACAGTGGAAGGTATGTAAATCGGGTGTCATGTTAATGAGCTAGGTAACAGCAAGCTGGTAATTCTGAGAGGCCAGTGTTTCAGTCTCCAGAGAGTCCACAGACCACCAGTGTCAACGCCCTGCAGTGCAAAGACACACAACTGTCCCTGCAGGCTACAACCAGCTTCAGTGGCTGTCTTGTTCAAATATATCACAACATTTCTGTCTCATATTAACCAGTTGCCTCTCGTTCTCTCTCTCTCTCTCGGCTCTGTGAATGCTGGGATGACCGCTGCTCTTTCCTCAATTTAATTCCCCAACTCACAGGTAAAGTAGCGGATCATGTAAAGCTGACGACATTTAAAAGGTGCAACGTCCGCCCCGACCTTTCTCAATAAAGCTGCATTAATGTTTCATAAGGACTTCAGCATAAGCAATAGAGTTGCATTAGCCTATATCGGTTGTAAACCTCGGTAAAGTTACTTTTACGATGGATATTCGACAGACATTCCCTCTGTGTCCAGCAGCGTCTTCTTTCTCAGTTTCAGTGTTCGCTCCTAACTGCTGGAGTTTGACCAAGGGACCATCGAATGATACAATATATTTGTGCTTACTTGCCCATGTTAGCGAAACTTACGATTTAAAAATATATAGGCTACTAATTTTGTCCCATGTAGCACACCTACTACTGGGTGGTTAGTTTATTTTACAAAAAGGCAGACTGCATAGAAAATAATGGCATCTGATATGACCCAACGACTCCAAATCAATACCAAACATTATTACTACACTGAATAAACCAAACACACCTCTAATTGTTGGATTTTAGTGCTTCTTCTATTTCGATAACTATTTTCAAATCTGTTGTTTCTATATCATGTGACCCCAGAATGAAAGAGTCACCAGATTGTATTGCTCTGACCATAAGATAATCGCCTGCTGTGATGACTTAATTTGTGGTGTGTAGATAAATGAGTCAAAAAATGTAAGGCCACCCAGTTTTCATGCGGGCTACTTATCCTGTTATGAAAACACGATTCTTCCTTTCCAGCTGCAGAGGTGACTGTAGCCTACTCTGCCACATGGCGCCTTTGATGCTATTCCCATAAAATGTCGATTAGGTAGGCCTATAGCGACCAGCTGGAGGCTTTTATTTTGAAGGCCCGTGGTCCGTTTCCAGATAATTCTGCGCCTCAAAGGTCCGGATTGACTCAGCCTGACCCACCGGATTTATCTCTTTCCATATGACCGGGCTTTCATTAACAGCGGGGTTCATACACATGCGGCAGCCTCTCTGTGGAACAAGTAGCTACTGAACCTTAATAGAGAGACAAAGGAGAGAGAGAGAGAGAGAGAGAGAGAGAGAGAGAGAGAGAGAGAGAGAGGTGCCAAATGAAAGAGTGTAATCAGCAGGACCGGGGAGCGCAGACACAGCGGAGGATCTTTTAATATTCCCATTTTATGGTTCTCGGATCATAAACACTGCGGGACTTTATAAACATGCACCTACTGGGAATATCTCTTTTCCTCGCATATCTTCGCTTCACCAGCCTCGCGAGCGACTTCAGCCACAACGACTATTATGATTACTACGAGCAGGAGCAGACTGACGAGCCGGTAAGTTTGAGGGGCAAAAATAAGCAGAACTTGTTTGAAGTGAACCTGGCTGCCTCTGTGTGTGTCTGGATGCACACAGCACCGGCCCACGTGTCACCTGATCCTGTCAGTAAGGGGGTCCAGGGACGACCTGGGGCCCATCCTGGTTTAAGAGTGGGTCGGAACCACATAGTGAAACTACTTCTTAATTCTTCTCTTAAATGGACCACCGTGCGACTCTTGATTGGGATGAATAGGCCCTAATTGTATTTTACATATTATTAATGATATTATCATTTTACCATTTTATTTTAGAGATTCTAGGAATAGTTTAATATCTCAGTAAAAACAAGCACAGGGAGGTGAAGGACAGTGGAGAGTAAAACTACCCACCTGCTGTGGTTGGCATGAATCCGGATGATGTAAATTCATAGTGTACATTATGAGTAACATAAACTCATCTAATTTTGCCTTCTACAACATTCATTTTTACTAAATAATTGGTATAAGCTTAAAAATCTAGGCATAACACACATTAGTTGTGGATAGCTCTACAATTAGGAAATTCAGTGGTACTTTATTAAAGGGGCAGTCCACCGAATTTGCACATCCAGTTCAGTTTACTTGTCATGGGAAGTTCCACTCAATCTGCCAGGTTTTCAACTAAAAGTGTGCATTATAAATGGAGGCTAAGGGTTTGAGAGTGTTGAAAGAGCTTGACCCATACAAGGGATTTAAAGTGAGGATATATTTGCTGCTTATTTACCCGTGTTTAGCCTGCCTACAACATGTGTGCAAACACCCAGAAATTGCAGACAAATAATCCAAAGTGCCCTGAAAAAGTGGCACATGAACCAAATGCCACTAAACTGTTTAAACAATGCCAGAACCCCCCCCCACCAAAAAAAACCCTGGTGCTTGCACTTTATCCCTCTTGCTAAGTTTGATCTCAGTTCACTTTCCAAGTTTTATTCCCCTGGTGTGTGTGTGTGTGGCTTCGGACGAGCGAAAACAAAAGGCACGTTAGTAACAGTCAGCGCTCAGAAGGAGAAGCCAAAGCCAGGGCTTTCCAAGTGTGTTTTCCTAACTGATCGCAATCATCTGTTGTGGTGCGCAGGATATCATTAAAGGTTTAGCCTGAGCTTTTTCTGCTGAGCCTCTGGATCTGAGAGGTCAAGGACAGAGAGAGAGATACACAAACACTGATTTTGTGTGTCCAATTATAAACTAGCTGTTTATTGTTTTACAGGAGTTGGTTAAATGGTTATTATCTGTCAAGTTAAATATATATAATAATAGTGGGATTGATATAACATCGAAATGCATTTTACTCTAATGTCATGCCAGCATAGCAGATCTGAAGTGAACTGAATTGTTAGAGAAACTGGATGAGAGAGGAAGGGAAACAGAGAGAGAGAGAGAGAGAGGGCGGTGAACATGTTCCAGGGGGGAGGATTAAGAATGAGTGTTTTCAAATTAGCCAGTGAAAAGAGCCAATGAAGGCAGGTGTCACAGAGGTCAAGTGTGTGTGTGTGTGTGTGTAAGGGGGGATAAGTGCTAAGCAGTAACATGCAGCATTTTGATCACAGCAGACTCCTAATTGGGATGATAAGTTTTTCTCCTGGATCCTGCATTCTACCCCCAAAGCCCTTTCACTTACACTGAAGAATTTAAGATTTTAAAAAACAGATGCATGTTTGAGATAATGCAGTAAGGTAGCAATTAGGTTTTTAAACAACCATTTAATGTGCTTTCCACACTTACAGTTTCTTGCTTCGTGCTTAAAACGAGTGGTTTGGTCCGTTTTTGTTCAGCTTACTGCAGAAAAGATCTTAGTTTCTTAGACAAAGTCATCTCTAGCGCTTTCCTGAGCCTTTTATTAATTAGGCAACTAAAAAAAGAGTGGCAATTTAACAGGTTGAAGGTTTTTATTCTTGGATTGGGTAATGAAACAGACAAAGTTTAAAGGGAAACCACCAAATGTACACATCATTATTTGCTTTCAGGTCTTGTGGAGTACTACTGTATATGTGAAAAAAGTTCTATAAACCCTTTTGTGGCTCCAGAGTGCGAAATCGGATCAATTGTCAGTGTCAGTCGAGGCTGAAGACTGCAAGTTTGAAAAAGTAAAAAAATCTGCGGGTGTGCCGATAGAAAGAAGTGAGCTTACCGGAACTCTACAGCTCTTCATCTTTGCTCGAGTCTACATTAGCCGCTGCCAGCATAACACACCCGAATCTCAGACTGAACTGTTTGCAGTAGACTTGCATTGTGGGCAATGTAGGAACCAGGCTTTGACAAGGAAGAAGAATGCATGGAATAAAAGAGACGATATCTCTGGTTTCTTTTGGGGCATTTCTGCTTTAGTGTGATTGTGATAGCTGGAGAGAGACAGGAAGGGCAGGGGAGAGAGGGGGGGGGTGACATGCAGCAAAGGGCCTGGGCTGGAATCGAATTCAATTCAAATTCAAGAAGGTTTCTCTCCCCCCAGTGTGTCTAACTGACTTGAGTCACAATGCTATTCAGAATGAGTAGCATCACGCAAGATGATTTACAGCACATGAAATTGGTCTGTGTTTCCTTGGCAGCAAAGCCGGTTAAAGTAGAAATGCTTTATCAAAGTTTAATAATTCTCAGTAATTTATCAGTTATAGATCCGGGTCTGAATAGGACGGCGCCAGGTCCAGACGGAACCAGGGTCCGTTAAGTTGACTGGTTGTTGTGAGAAATAAAAACACAATGTGTCACTCAGTTGTCCTGATTGTAGTGCTGCTACAGTCTCATAGTTGTAGTGGTAAAATTCTCAATTACTGGTCCTGTATTTGGCTTAAAATCAAACCGGTCTGAAAATGTTTAGCATATTATCAGCATAATGTGTTGTACATGGTTCAGCCTAGATCCTCCTTGACTCATTTGACACTACATCTGCTTTGTTATGGAGAAAAATCCCCAGTCAACCTCTCCAGTGAACCCTGTTCGGTGCCATTTTTCTTCATGACTTTCCTAGTGGTTCCACTTCGTTTTTTTACCTCTCCTTCATGTTTTCATTGGCTTTCCACATGCAGTTTTCCTTTTGACCTGCGGGATCTGCTCCAGAATTGTTTTGCCTCATTGCTTTGGGGTTTTCTGAGGGTGAGCCTTATCAAACCACTGGTCCTGCACCGAACAGTGTTTCGAAATATGAGACTGTGTCATGGAGCTTTCACCTCAAGTTTGAATTTTGTTCAATTCAAAAGATTAGTTTTAAAGTCTTATATTAACCCTGCAAAATGTTCTCTGCCAATGTTTTTAACTTGTTTTCATTGTCTACTAAGGTTATGTTTAACTCCAATCACATGGTAAAAGTCAGAAAAAGATTGCTTGGTTTAGACATTGAAAATCTCGATGGTGACTAAAAGCCAGACCACAGAACACGAACCACGACCTTCGGTGTCAAATTTATGTGTTTTCATTTCACCCATTCCCCAGCCTTCCTTGTGAAACCTTTTTGATCCAATATTGCCAGTTAATATAATCTGCAGTCAAATTAAACAGGTGACACTCTGCCCTCAGTCTGAGTTTGTGCTCAAGGGATTCAGAATACCAAAAGCGAGAGTGAGCAGCTTTGATTATTAGGATCATGAGAATCCCTGTTGCTGGCTCAAATGTACAGATCCAGTCACCTAGAATTGCTGCCTGAGGGCACGTTAGGGCACAGGCAGATCTGTGACTGACCCCAGGGGGTCTCCGCTGGGTACTTGGCTGAAATTAAATCCCCCTCGTGGTGTTGCCTAGTATCGCCACCAGGAGGATCAGTGATTATCAAAACTTAAAGCCTGAGTTTATACTTGTGCTTCGGTGTCTGCGTCGAAGACGAAACGCTAGTTGTTGGAAGCATTATAGCGTCACTGTGGTGACTGTTAACTTCCAGTTTAGCCCTCCGCTAACTTAAATGGGGGTAAAATGAAAATCGTGCGCCTCTTGTAGACTTTTCAAATGTGAGCGAATGGATCACATTCTGACAGTGAAAAGATTCATTTTCTGTGGGTTGTGACTACGCCTGAATGATTTTTCTTTTACCAATATTGTGATTTAATATGTTCTTTATTATTCAAAACAGACAAGTATTAAATCAGCGTATAGTATGACACAATAACACAATATTAGATTAGATTAAACATACACTGTCCTTCTCTGTAGGCCAGGCCTATATGTTGTGATGAAATTAGGTGATGAATGCGTTGCATGAATTATTATTATGAGCAATGATGGAGAAGAAGTATCAAACTATAAAAAATACAGAGAAAGATAATTTGAGAATCAAGTCATGGCATTAAATAATTTTTAATTTTTTAAATTTCTATTTTACCAGGAGAGTCCCATTGAGATTAAGAACCTCTTTTGCAAGGGTGACCTGGCAGAGACCGGCAGCATCCATAAAAATAAAAACCACATAGGTATAGACAAATAACACAGAAGACTAGTAAGCTAACATTCATTAACTAATTTTGAGTTTTTGCTAAAAAAAACATTTAGGTACCGGCCTCTAAATCTTTCATTTTGGATTTAAAAGCATCATATAATATCATCAGGTCAGCCTACCTACAGACGACAAGAAAAACAAAGTTCACCACACTGTATTATACAGTAAGCGCTCAGTACAAAACCCACAGTTCAACCAATTAATGAGTCTTTATCTCAGCTCAAATCTCCACAAGAGTCCCAGCAAGCAAACAAATAACCCGGGACGGACTGGGCCCCTTCCAGACTGGTGAGTTTGGTTTGAAACGCCGTCACAGATATTCCCTGAGCTGACTGGTGTCTGTGTGCGCCGATCACCACGATACGCTACACTTACTACATGTGTCTTTCTATTGTGCATTTGTCTGTCTGCCAAAGTGGCAAATGGCCCGACAATTTCACCCACCGTCGCAAACAGTTTACCCGCATTTGGTGGGTGCTAATTTCATTCCCTGTTTGACTCTAAAGTCTCTGCAGTGTAAGGTTCTGTCAAGCTTGAGGCTATTGTACAAGTCAAGGCACAGGGTCATGTGCGAAGTTGATGCTTCCTCTTCAGACTGCTTTACTCTCATGACCAGAGTCATGTGACCAGGGTGTAATCACAGCCTTTGGATTAGAAAATCTATTTTTATCATATTGCGATATTATCGCAAATGCAATTAATCATTCAGCCTTAGATGTGACGGCCAAAATATACTGGCCGCTAGTAAAACTTTCTTCAAAGCATGGAGCACTTCTGTGGGCTTGGAAGAATTGCGAGGTTCCCCAGCCTACCGACCACAGTTCTCATGGTCCGTGTTGCTGCAACATATAGTTCCATTTTTGAGGAGATGCACGTCGGCTACGGCGTAGATTTGACGCAGAATTATAAATTAAGCTTAATGGGTTACTGTCATCAGGCTGCTGTGACTTGATGTGTGTGAAGCGCTTCTTATTATATCATAAGGTCATACAAATATAATGGTAGGTTGTTATTTTTATGCAGTAACTAACAAAAAATATATACAGTATTATTGCTCAAATAACGGGAGCATAGATTTAGATTTTAGAAGGTAATGTTTTGATGTTCTGTCCAAGTCAGGTGATGTAGTATTAAGAAGGAGAAAATCTTCGTCAGGTAATTCTGCTCTTACAAATGCATGCCTGTGCACTCTCAAAGGTTGCCTTGCACACTGAGTAGGTCATAAAGTTCTTAAATCTTTTGTCATCAATATAATTCAATACTTTGTCTGATCCGCCCTACAGTCAGTATAAAAAAGCTTTGATGCTGAAAAACGTTGCCTGCTGCTGGTAATGGGGTTGATGATTGATAAGACTGAACCAATCAGTGAAGCTGCAGGTCGTAAAACCAAAATAATGATGATAATAATGAGCTGAAAGATGCTAAAACACTGGAACATGGAGAGGAACTGCAGAAGATAATTCTTTGTGAGTTAGTCGCTACAAGTGACTCCTTTCACATTACATCATGAAATTTTGTCAATTGTTCATATAAAATATTGATAAAGTTTCCTTTACAATGTATTAGCAATGTAAATTAATTTTATATGACTGTAATTATATGGCGGCAGGCTTGATTATTTAAGTGTTGACTTGGCCTCACAAATGCCTCTACTAAGTGTTTGCCAGGGGAGCTTTAGCATATGTTGTTCTTATTTTTCCACTTCAAACTACTTTATTTTTACATTAACATGTATTTGTTTTAGATGAATAAATGTGTTCTGCCTACATTCTACACAGCCATTGGTTTCCATTCATTTCAGTATTTGACTAACCACTGATGTTTATATTGCGGGTAAATGAAGGGAAACCAATGGTTGTCAGAAAGGTAGGAAAAACACGTTAATTGATCTCAAACAGAGTGGCTTTAAAATTGGTTTGCACTTATGAACAGATCGCAGTAAATGGGTAAAAACATGCAACTGTTAAAGAAGTGTCCTTTCCATCAGTTTTTCTTGACTAATATAGTAAATGTTTAAAACTTGAACAGAGGCAGAAGCTGTCATTGTTAACGTGCCGGTTTTTACATGACAAAGTGGTACTATTCAGCAACAGATTTAGGATATATTTCCTACTGAGCTCACTTAAAAAGTTTTTGGTGCTCTAGCTTCTACACTAACATACACTTCTTCATGTTGAGCGTTAGATTTTCCATCTGAGTACGCAGAAACAGTGAGTTATGTTTCAGGGATTCTTTTTTTTCCTTTTGGTTTCCCCTCCAGGAAACCTTGATAGAAACTCTTTCCTGGGATGAAAAATCTTCCTCCAAGTCAAATATAACTGTTATCTTTGAAAAACAATGATGCTTTAAAGGGATGAGGGTTTCTTGCAGGGCACTGTAGGTTGCAACCTTCATGTAATCTGTAGACGACCCTAAACTCTAAAGTAGACAAATGGATGTGGTGAAATATCTTACACAACTCCAGCACGTCTCTCTCTCTGTCTCCTCAAGTCTGTCTCAATGTCTCTCTGTCACTTTTTATGGGCTTACAGTATGTTGCTCCATCCCTCTTATTTCATCACGATGAAGATGACTAAGAATATAGAAATAGCAGTGCTCATTTTCTCTTTCTTTAGCCTTTATCCTGACCCCGTCACCACACAATCTCTCATCTCCCACTTTCTATTTATTCTCTATCCAATAGCTACGCCCCTATTTTTCTCTGTATCTCCTTCCCCCTTTCTGTCTGTCTGTATCTCTCACCTATATTTCAAAACCCCCTGGAGTCTGCAGAAGAATGTAGTGTGTAATTAGAAATCATTTTGAAGGAATTTTCTGTGATTTCTCTGTGGACCGTCCAGCACAGTCTCACTGCCCGGCCAAATACCAACCTTGTTAAGTATAAATATCACTCTAAAACCCAATTCATGCGGTAGACACAGCTTCTGTTGAGCATCTGTTTGGCTTCTCATAGTAGCTGGGTCAAAAGAAAATGTTAAGATTTCCGGTAGCTATTCAAAAAGGTCTAAAAAGATGGACAGGGACAGTGACAGGTAAAGGCTTTGGTTAGGGTTTGAGAAATTCTGATGAGACATGAATAATGTTAGAGAAAGAAATAACCAGCACATTGAATACAGAAAAGAGCAAAGGTAGTGCTTCTGATGTGAAACTGGAGATGTTGTGACAATATTCACTCCCCTTTTAGATCTGTTTTGGTCTCCACCAACTACTACTACTAAAATGTCTTTATCTTTAGCTGCTAAATGCTTCAGTATGTTCACCAGCAAACCCATCTCAGACTTTGTCTGTCTACCATGAGTGTATCTGTCTGCATCTTGCATTCGACTTGAACCATCAGCCTAATAATCTTTGTGCATATTTATGACCGTGGTTCGAATTACGGCTGGGGGGGGGGGCTAAGGAGTCTAAACACATGTTTTATTTATTTATGTGCTCGTTATTAGTTTAGAGATTATGATTTATCTTTTGTGATATTTTGGTTTTTAAAAGGCAGGGGCTTTAGAATAGTACACAAAAGTGAGTACACCCCTCACATTTGTGTAAATATTTGATTATATCTTTTCATGTGACGACACTGAAGAAATGACACTTTGCTCCAATGTAAAGTAGTGAGTGTACAGCTTGTATAACAGTGTGAATTTGCTGTCCCCTCAAAATAACACATCACACAGCCATTAATGTCAACAAAAGTGAGGATATCCCTAATTGAAAATGTCCAAATTGTGCCCAAAGTGTCCACCACTGTTTTTCAGCACTACCTTAACTTCCTTGGGCATGGAGTTCACCAGAGCTTCACAGGTTGCCACTGGACTTTCACTCCTCCATGACGTCAGTGTTGTCACATGAAAATATATAATGAAATATTTACAAAAATGTGAGGGGTGTACTCACTTTTGTGAGATACTGTAAGCAAAGGTAGTCAAATTCACCTTCAACAAGTTAAAACACAAAAAAATCTAATAAAACTAGGTCTAATCAAACTGCTGTTAACTGTATGTAAGACAAGGAATTAGAATTAGAGATGATAATGCAGGCTGTATTTTATGATAGTGTCTTTGGTTCTGGTTCAGCATTGTGTGGGTCTGTTTTGAGCGGTCATCATGGTCTTCTGTTGTGTAAGATCTGACTTTCTGGCAGTTTTGCTATCGAATACTACAAAGACTACAAAAGTTGTTGTGTGATATGGGGCACCCAACAGCTGGTGGAATGACTTTGATTTATCATCATCTACTGCAGACATTAGTTAAATAATAAGCATGTAATGTAATGTAAGCATTGTAAGATTTTAGTTCACTGAAGCGACATCAGAAAAGCTTGGTATTAACACCTACAGATTAATTCCATACCCGATATCTTATGATCTACTAAAGTTATGCATGATACAAGATAAATAAATACCTGGATTTGTTATCTTCGCCGCCATCTTGACTGCCGGGGAGGTACCAGATATGCTCAGCCTGGCAGATCTGCTCGGCGACCTGCATTTACAGATGACACACGGACACCGGTACAAACCAAGCATCTGCACTCTTCCAGTTCTTTGTGGATTTGTCACAACAAGCAACCCCTTTCACATTACAACTAGTCATTTAGCCCATCGTTATTGTTATTAAAAGACTACTTTAAAGTCACAAGTGCATATGATTTCCAACAAAAATATTTGTTGTCATTCAGCTGCGCTGGCAAAAGATAAAAGTCACTATGGTGAAATCCTATGTTATAATATTTCTAAACAGCTTAGCAGTTTTTTGGCATCTGTTAAAACTTCATACTTATGGATCCATCACTCAAACAAACCTTCCTGGATCTTATTTCACCATTCCCACAAATGCAGCCTCGTGGAACTTTGTCCAAACTCAGCACTGCTTTTGGTCTGAAAGTGGATAGCCACACTAGCACCCACATGTTGTAATGCTCATTACATATGAGAAAATATCAGAAAACACAATTGCTGTTTTCCATGAAGAAATATAGCATCCAGCATTGTTTGTCACAACAGTGTGTCCATTGAAACCCACTTCTTACCAGATGATGGCACTAATACATCACATCAAATGGATTAAAGTACCGTCTTGTCCATCAACATCACAGGGGATATCAGAGGAGTTTGAAACTATTTATTTAAGTCTGGAGGGAGTAATATAAGCTTCATTTGACATTTATTTTTAATTGTTTTAATTGGCAGTTTAGTAAATATAGCAAAATTGACTTCCCTTATTTTCATTTACTATGCATAAATCTTAAAATGTATGCCCAGATCACTATTAAAGTTTTAACACTTGTCTCTCTGTTTTGTTTTTGACTGCTAGAGGGTTTCTGCAGTCTGCAGGCAGCCAATGGATTATTTCTTGACAGTACATACATGTGCTGTAACAATATACACATTTCCCATTTAGATGGGAATCATTTTTCTAGGGCAGGCTGGGTAATTATAATATTGTGTGTCTGTCCAGTGTCATGTCCAGTCCTGATTAGATGTTAAACTCATTTGGAATGTCAGAAACATCTTTCAAAATAATGCACTCCAGTACAACACTACCACCCACTACGATCTCAATAATAAACATTGAGAGTGCGGTCTAGACCTGGTCTATATGAAAAGTGCAATGATATAACTTATGTTATAAATTGGTGCTATATGAATAAAATTAAAATGAATTGAATTGATCCATGGTAATGTGCTAAAAACATGTGCCAACCAGCTAGTTGATGTCATAAGTAAAATTTTTGGCTGGACCGCAGCAAAATGGAGGCCAGATTTATAAACACGAAGGTCTGTCTGTGACTCACCGAGTGAATGAATGTTAGTAAGTTATTTAAACAGTTTGGTTGGTTTTTGTGTTTGAGTTTCACCATTTGCCATCGTCAAAATGAATGGGCGAGCTCAATTATGCCCTCGGAAGGCAACGCACGACTTAAGGGGTGCAATGATGTTACTTAAGCTGCGTGCACCCTTGCAGACACTTCGCTGAACATAAACAAAGCACAGCAAGGTGCTCACGTACCTCCTCAGGGGCTTTTACAGCGGTTCCACTCATTCCAAATCTATCGCACGCTATGAACGGAACATTCTGCTGTTCTTGGATACTACTACATGAGGACCAAAGACTTCTAAAGTCATTGTCAAGACCATTTTGTATAACAACATCACTGGAGAAAATGCTGCACAACAAAGCACCACAGCCCTCAGCTAAAGTCCGAAAGCCAGCCTCCCACCTGCGGCCCTTCCACACATGCTTGTTAATCTCCAGGTGATTCCTGTGATTGTTAAAGGTTTATTTGTCATGTAACCAGTCCTATTTACATTTATCACTGCTGTTATACAAATAGCAAGAACTCAGCCTTTACGTTTTCTCACCAGTTCTGCGTGTTTTTAGATTTAGAAGAACGCAATGTCGGGATCGATGATTATCAGCAAAAATGGCTAAAAAGATGTTCATTTATATTTACCAGGTAAAATTCTTGCAAAGACACAAATTCTGATAATTTACTGTATGTTTACACAAATTCTACATAAGTAATCACCTGAAACTGGTCAATTCTGTTCACAGGGTAAAGTTATTGATATTGATACACTGGAAAAAAAAGAAAGCAGGACCACACAGCAGATATCTGAAGCTACGCAGAATATGTCCAAGGTCTGTCAAAAGCAGTTTAGACATTTGCAAATATACATGCAGAAATCTAAAGCATGCCAAATCCATTCCAACATGGATTATTCACAAAAACAAGCAAGAGCAAAAGAAAAAGAAAAACATTCTGAAGCTATTTACAGGCGAAGGCAATTACAGCAAGATCCAATTGCATTCAGACAAAAACATGCTTTGGAGCAGGCAGCTACCAAACAAACAAATCTAGGAAACAATCTCATAGGACCTAGAGCCAAACATGCTATGGGGCAGGCAGCTTCAAGATCCAATCTTATAGATCCCATTTAATTATAGAATAATTCCAGTAAAACAAAAAGCAGCACAAAGACCAGACAAATAGACAAATTCAGTGTTGCAACCAAGTACAAATATTTGACACTCCGAAATAACATTAAACAAATAATTAACATCCCCATATTTGAATAAGATATTGTACAATAGAAACATTGCCCTGAACATCAGATACAGCTAGAACTGTAAGGTTCAGCTAAAAAGAAAGAAGTAACATTGACCAATATATTGATGTTTTCGAAGTCATGCGAGCCAAACAAACATGGTGAATCCTTACTACCAATTCATTGCGGACATTGAATAATTTCAAAAACGATGTCTAGAGGAGGATCCTATTGGTTACTACTCCTTATTTAAAATTGACAATATACATAGACACAAAAAGAACAGAAGAATTCTCATGGATGAGGGACGAAACGTCTTATAGTATCCAAGTCTAAGTCCAATTGCCCTTGATTTTAACCTTCTTTGGATAACTATGACCTGGATGATTGAGATCCTTCAAAGACATCTTTCCACTTCTAATGATAATGTTGAAAACACTAATCTTTCTGACTAATGAAGAAGAAGACAGATACGGGACCAGTGACCCCATTCAAAAGAGAAAACTAGAATTAATATCCAGACTTGAAAAATGGAAGACCATTCCACTTCTTTTTCAGCCTAAGTTGTGCAGAAAAAATATGAATGAAAATGTCACACATTTCTTGCAAAAACACCAAATAAATACCATGTAGCAAAAATATATCGCAACAAAATATTGGTGTACTGTTACTTCAAGTTCAGAATTTTCATCTTCATAAATCATCAAAGTCTCTTCTCTATACAATAGTACCACTACAGAGTTTCAGCTTCTAGAGCTACACATACACGGAACATTATGATTTAACTGGTACAAATACGTCAAAACATTGGTAGGGAAACCAACCTCAGAGACAAAATAACCCATAACAACATCAATAACATCAACATCAATAACAAAAGAGCACAGCAATATACACTGCTCAAATAAATAAAGGGAACACTAAAATAACACATCCTAGATCTGAATGAATGAAATAATCTCATTAAATACTCCTTTCTTTACATAGTTGAATGTGCTGAGAACAAAATCACATTTTTCACAAATTTATCAACCCATGGAGGTCTGGATTTGGAGTCACACTCAAAATCAAAGTGGAAAACCACACTACAGGCCGATCCAACTTTGATTTAATGTCCTTAAAACAAGTCAAAATGAGGCTCAGTAGTGTGTGTGGCCTCCACGTGCCTGTATGACCTCTCTACAACACCTGGGCATGCTCCTGATGAGGTGGCGGATGGTCTCCTGAGGGACCTCCTCCCAGACCTGGACTAAAGCATCCGCCAACTCCTGGACAGTCTGTGGTGCAACGTGGCGTTGGTGGATGGAGCGAGACATGATGTCCCAGATGTGCTCAGTTGGATTCAGGTCTGGGGAACGGGCGGGCCGGTCCATAGCTTCAATGCCTTCCTCTTGCAGGAACTGCTGACACACTCCAGCCACATGAGGTCTAGCATTGTCTTGCATTAGGAGGAACCCAGGGCCAACCGCACCAGTATATGGTCTCACAAGGGGTCTGAGGATCTCATCTCGGTACCTAATGGCAGTCAGGCTACCTCTGGCGAGCACATGGAGGGCTGTGCGGCCACCCCACACCATTACTGACTGTTGCAGGCAGCAGAACGTTCTCCACGGCGTCTCCAGACTCTGTCACGTCTGTCACATGTGCTCAGTGTGAACCTGCTTTCATCTGTGAAGAGCACAGGGCGCCAGTGGCGAATTTGCCAATCTCTGGTATTTGGGCTGTAAGCACAACCCCCACCTGTGGACGTCGGGCCCTCATACCACCCTCATGGAGTCGGTTTCTGACCGTTTGAGCAGACACATGCACATTTGTGGCCTGCTGGAGGTCATTTTGCAGGGCTCTGGCAGTGCTCCTCCTGCTCCTCCTCGCACAAAGGCAGAGGTAGCAGTCCTGCTGCTGGGTTGTTGCCCTCCTACGGCCTCCTCCACGTCTCCTGATGTACTGGCCTGTCTCCTGGTAGCGCCTCCGTGCTCTGGACACTACGCTGACAGACACAGCAAACCTTCTTGCCACAGCTCGCATTGATGTGCCATCCTGGATGAGCTGGGTTGTAGACTCCGTCTCATGCTACCACTAGAGTGAAAGCACCGCCAGCATTCAAAAGTGACCAAAACATCAGCCAGGAAGCATAGGAACTGAGAAGTGGTCTGTGGTCACCACCTGCAGAACCACTCCTTTATTGGGGGTGTCTTGCTAATTGCCTATAATTTCCACCTGTTGTCTTTTCCATTTGCACAACAGCATGTGAAATTGATTGTCAATCAG
>NC_060153.1:30926713-30928958 GCF_021292245.1 Micropterus dolomieu
CCCCCACCTGTGGACGTCGGGCCCTCATACCACCCTCATGGAGTCGGTTTCTGACCGTTTGAGCAGACACATGCACATTTGTGGCCTGCTGGAGGTCATTTTGCAGGGCTCTGGCAGTGCTCCTCCTGCTCCTCCTCGCACAAAGGCAGAGGTAGCAGTCCTGCTGCTGGGTTGTTGCCCTCCTACGGCCTCCTCCACGTCTCCTGATGTACTGGCCTGTCTCCTGGTAGCGCCTCCGTGCTCTGGACACTACGCTGACAGACACAGCAAACCTTCTTGCCACAGCTCGCATTGATGTGCCATCCTGGATGAGCTGGGTTGTAGACTCCGTCTCATGCTACCACTAGAGTGAAAGCACCGCCAGCATTCAAAAGTGACCAAAACATCAGCCAGGAAGCATAGGAACTGAGAAGTGGTCTGTGGTCACCACCTGCAGAACCACTCCTTTATTGGGGGTGTCTTGCTAATTGCCTATAATTTCCACCTGTTGTCTTTTCCATTTGCACAACAGCATGTGAAATTGATTGTCAATCAGTGTTGCTTCCTAAGTGGACAGTTTGATTTCACAGGAGTCTGATTGACTTGGAGTTACATTGTGTTGTTTAAGTGTTCCCTTTATTTTTTTGAGCAGTGTACAACAGCATTTCAAAAGATTTAAATGAGGAATTGGATATAAAAGAAAGAACACCAGAAACAAACAATGTCAGACAAAACCTGACATCAACACATTCAGAAGTAGCTTCACCCAAACAAGGAAACACAACCCCAGATGTGTGTATTACAAGTATTGTTATTTGTAGATGAATCCACTTGTCAACCCTCCAAATTCTCCCGAGAGTCCCATTTTCAATGCACCCTTTCCCCCGTCCTGTCAAATCCACATTTCGGCAACTTGAAAATGTCTCTGAAATTAACAGTTTTCTGCGGGTAAGATCCCCAGAGACCCTGGTTAGATTTGGTCTCACGATTTAGGCTATGATGTCATGGTATTTATCATTGACCATGATTATTGACTTGGCTTTTCATCTATAAACACTTTACAATTTGGCTGCAGAACCTTTTAAACAAAATTCTTGGGGGTTCCTGAGGTGGGGGAGTGATTAGCCAGACCCCTGTAGTGGGTAACGTCACAGAAGGCCTACTCATAAAATGCACCGGCTTCACTTATACCGAATCTCACTCCAGACAGAATTGAAATGATGCCAGCCCTGGTTGACATATGACAGAATTGACAAAATGGGATATTTTTTCATCTTGACCTTGTGTTGTACACTGGAGCCATTTATTTTTTCCCTCAATTGCTTTCTGGTGAAACAATTAAAAAGAAAATGTAATTAATGTCACGAGTATACACAACACATTTACATGTATCTTTTGAAGGACTAAGTGATCTATGACATAATTTGTTTTGTAATTATGCTGCTTGCCCATCAACATTGCTGTTTGTGTAGAAGGCAGAATAACAGTGAGCCAGGCCAGGAGTTTTAAAGAGGTGGTATTCTGCTTTTAGGCTTTTTCCCTCTCCTTTATTGAGTTACATTCCTTTTTTGTGCATGTAAAAGGTTTGCTAAGTGAAAAAGTCCAGCCCAGAGGGAGTTCCCTTCTCCCACAGAAAACTCTGCTCTGAACTGCTCGTTTGTAGTCCAGCTGCTTCCCTTTCATTCCTGTGACATCACAGGGATGAAAGCTACAGGGGTTGGACAATGAAATTGAGACGCCTCTCATTTTAGTGTGGGAGGTTTCATGGCTAAATTGGACCAGCCTGGTGGCCAATCTCCATTAATTGCACATTGAACCAATAAGAGCAGACTGTGAAGGTCCAATTAGCAGGGTAAGAGCACAGTTTTGCTCAAAATATTGCAATGCACACAACATTATGGGTGACATACCAGAGTTCAAAAGAGGACAAATTGTTGGTGCACGTCTTGCTGGCGCATCTGTGACCAAGACAGCAAGTCTTTGTGATGTATCAAGAGCCACGGTATCCAGGGTAATGTCAGCATACCACCAAGAAGGACGAACCACATCCAACAGGATTAACTGTGGACGCAAGAGGAAGCTGTCTGAAAGGGATGTTCGGGTGCTAACCCGGATTGTATCCAAAAAACATAAAACCACGGCTGCCCAAATCACGGCAGAATTAAATGTGCACCTCAACTCTCCTGTTTCCACCAAAACTGTCCGTCGGGAGCTCCACAGGGTCAATATACACGGCCGGGCTGCTATAGCCAAACCTTTGGTCACT
>NC_060153.1:30929058-30929359 GCF_021292245.1 Micropterus dolomieu
GTGCAGGACTTGTATATGTCATTCCCAAGACGAATTGACGCTGTATTGGCCGCAAAAGGAGGCCCTACACCATACTAATAAATTATTGTGGTCTAAAACCAGGTGTTTCAGTTTCATTGTCCAATCCCTGTAAATGCGCCTCATATAACGCTCGCCAAGCGGCTCGGACACGCCCTCAAAAACAGCGGTGGAAAAACAGTGAGCTGCAGCACACAGCTCTCCTCTCCCTTCCAAACACTAGCTACCCTCCAGGCAGTCAGTGGACATAAAGTTGTTCCTGTGATGTAGAGACAGAGCTCAG
>NC_060153.1:30929379-30930127 GCF_021292245.1 Micropterus dolomieu
CCTGGCCACTATCCTGCAAGAAGAATGGCTTAAAATCCATCTGACCACTGTGCAGGACTTGTATATGTCATTCCCAAGACGAATTGACGCTGTATTGGCCGCAAAAGGAGGCCCTACACCATACTAATAAATTATTGTGGTCTAAAACCAGGTGTTTCAGTTTCATTGTCCAATCCCTGTAGTTCTCTCCCTCGGGGCCCTTATAGACTCTGGTGCCGATGAAAATTTTCTAGATATCGAGGTTGCCCGCCAGCTTTCCGTTCCCCAGATCCCCCTTGACGCTCCCCTCCGTGCTACAGGTCTCACTGGCCAGCCCCTCACCACCGTCACCCATCGTACCCAGCCGCTTCAACTCATCACCTCTGGAAACCACCATGAGTCCCTCTCCTTTCACCTTATCTCCTCCCCGTCCGCACCCCTAGTCCTCGGTCTCCTCTGGCTTGTCGCTCACAACCCCAACGTCGACTGGTCGCGGGGGAAGATCAGGAAGTGGAGCTCCAACTGTCACGCGTCCTGCCTTTTGTCTGCTCGAGCCCCCGGTAATCGTGCTCCGCCTGCCCCGCCGCCCATCCCCTCAGACCTCTCCGAGATGCCCAAAGAGTACCATGACCTTGCACTGGTTTTTAGTAAAGACCAGGCCCTGTCCTTAGCCCCCCACCGCCCCTACGACTGCTCCATAGACCTCCTCCCGGACGCGCCTCTCCCCTCCAGTCACCTGTACAACCTGTCGCGCCCGGAGAGGGAGTCT
>NC_060153.1:30930147-30939848 GCF_021292245.1 Micropterus dolomieu
ATGAAAGATACTTTTGTTACAGATTAATAACTCACCACTCTGAAACTCTCGCTCCAGTCCATGTTGCCAAGCTGGTCGGCAACATGTACAGCTGAACCCGAGCTGTTTACCGGCTTCTCGTTGACCCGCACTTCTCTGCTTCTGATTGGCTAGTAGTCCTTAACTAGGAACTGCGCATGTGCAACTCCCAACAAAGATCATTTAAAGACGAGATGTATCACTCCATAGCTAAAACGAAGCCTTCAACACAGGCTGAAAAGAGGAGCTGCAGCAATGTGCAACATGACAAAAATATGGTGTTTTTTGAAAATTAAACCATGTAAACCTGTTCTGGTACAACCCCTACATAGGATTTTGAACGTGAAAATGAGAATAATACCACCTCTTTAAATTGTTACATATCTTTTGGAAAATCCCAAAAGAAATATAACAATGTTCTATTTGTAATCTCAACATCTGTCACATGAGTATAACATTGCTAAAACTGAATCCAAGCTAATGTAACCTGATAGTCATCCTCTCTTTCTCTCCCTTCTCTCTTTCTTTCTCTTATCCATCTCTCCTGTTTTATCATCACCTCTCTTCCTGACCTCATTCCATCTGTCTGCAGCTGAAAAATGTATATGTACAGTAATACAAAAATTCAATTAGTGGTAACTGTTTTATTTATTGTAAACCTACCTGGACCTTTTATATGTAAAAGTAGAAATATCCTTAATACTCTTCCGTGTGTGCATCAAATATTTTTTACACAGCAAATGTTAACATTACTAAACAACCTTTAATACCTTCTGTCTGATTCAGTCAGAGACTCATTTTGGCCAACCAGTATTAATCCTGTGCTTTCTGACTCTTGATGTTCTTTGAACTCAAAGTATTTGAGTGCTCATTCAGAGTGTTTTGACATCTGAACGTTAACCAGTTGGTGTTGGACCCTCCAAAGACTGACCTGAAGACCTCACCAGTTGACACACTGTGTTTAAGGCTGTGTGGGTCTGAATGGGAGTGGGAGGTGTGGAGGGGGGTTGGTGGATGGGAGTGAATAAAGGGTGAAAGAGGGTCAATGAGGATAGAATGCATAATGAAGTGAGATTGTCACAGCAAAGAGGCCAAGAGGCAGTATTTCTGCTAAAAATATGCAGTTTAGCAATTTGTTCAACTGAAAACATGACGCACTATCCATCACTGTGGATCCTGGATATCTGTGTTTATTTCCATAAATATATTTGTATCCATACTCCTTCATGGTAATGCTTACAAGAAGTCACAACATTTAAGACACATTTTCATTTTACAAGTCGGGTCTGCTCCTGTCACGTGGTCCCCATGATTGTATGCATGTTGTTTGAGAAATGAAACATTTAAGCACAGACGATGACATCAGTTTTGTAGTGTATGTCTTGGGCACTGACAAAACATGTAGACAAAACTTTCCTAACCACTACTACTACTACCACAACAACAACTGCTGTCATCAGTATGTAGAATCCTACCGCAGTGTTGTGCCTTACGATTAGGTTCAGCATTTTAGCTACATGATCAAGAGTTCGCCTTCATTTGGAAATCTAGCCAACAGCCTGCAGTGATGATGGTTCACCCAGCAGTGTTGCTTTCTTCTGTCTCATTATTATTGTCACTTTTTCGCTTTTGTCTAATTATTAGCTTAGAAACTTACTAACTTAGAAAAATGGAGAGAGGTCCTCAGAAATGTGTTTGAAGCGGGCAAACTGCTACCAGCCATGTCTCAGCACGTAATGGGAATATCCGGTGTTACGCCGCGTTTTGCATGCCTGCTGAGAATTGCATGCACCTCCAAATGCTTTTAAACGCTATAATATCCTTTGTGGGGTTGATCAGTGGTAATTAATGATTCTAAGTATATTTTTTATGAATGTTTATATATATATATATATATATATATATATATCTATTGGACAACAGGGAAAAGCAGTGGGAAACACCAATTACAGAAAGCAACAAAACCTGCAATAGAACAGGGGGGGGGGGAGGAGAAAAACAACAACAAACAAAAACAAACAATAAAAATAATAATAATAGGAAAAGACAACCAGCCGAACAGCAGCAATAAACAGCTGTCATAGTATGACAACTAAGAGAAAAATGAAAACAAGAAACAGTCCAGCACACTAAATAAGCAACACAGCACAGCCACGAGAGCTGGAATAATAATTAATTATTATTAATTAATTTAAATAAGTAACTGAAAGAAAAGCATCAGGAATAATTCTACCAGGGACAACCTAAATTTGTTTGTGTCTGTGTGCATGAATGTGTCTGTATGTGTGTGTGTGTGTGTGTGTACATGTGTGTGTACATGTGTGTGTGCATAAGCCTGTTAAAGAATGTAGTTGTTAGTGAGAGTGGGACGCCACGACTGTAACAGGCAGGCAAGAACCCCAGTAGCCAATAGGGGTGGGAGAAAGAAAAACAAAAAAATACAAATAAATCCAATAAATAAAGAGACTCCGTGGACAAACGTGGAAGACCCCGACCCAACCAACAGACGCCCCATCCCCCAAAATAAATAAATAAAAACGACCATCCAAATGCCAGTTGACGGAACGCAAGAGGCAAAACCCGCGGGAGAGCAGCGCCTGGACCGACCGCGGCGCACACACAACATAGACCAGTGCTCCCGAATCCCGCGTGCGAGGTCGGGCAAACGAGAGAGAGCGAGCGGCAGAACACGACAGCGAAAGCCAGCGGAGAGAAACACCAGCAGCAAGTCCCAGCCACCAGGTCACCGTGCACCCGCCAATAAAAGTCCGCCGTCCCCCCAACTGCCGGAAAAACTAACGCCGCCCACGCCAGCCGACATCCCCCATGCACAGCACGCCCCCAGGCCGCCGTGCAACACCAGCCAAACCAGCATTTGCTGTGCTTTTCTTAGCATAAATGAGCGTTACCAGCCGCGAGGTGCATGAAATTCTCGGCAGGCGTGCAGAACTCTGCACGACCGGGCAAGACGCTGACAGCAGAAACAGCAGATGAGTCGTGAGTTACAAGTTCGCTACGTCAGAAATATTCGGAAAAAGTGTTTCCATCTCCCATTCAGAACATTTACTCTTTTTCGACAACGGCAAAAACCACCTCAAGCGAGCGTAAAAACATTTTAGTGAAAATAAGGATTTTGTTTTTTGAATTTTGCTGTTTCCCACCTTTTCTGATGCGATGCATCAAAATGCGCATTAAAAAACATTGATGCAAACACGGCTAGTATGTTGAATGGTAAATGGTCTGTACTTGTAGCTCCTTTCTATTCTTCCAACAACTCAAAGTACCGATGGCACAGCCTTCGGGAGCAATTTAGGGTTCAGCATCTTGCCCAAGACATGTTGGCTGGGAGAAGCCGGCATGAAGTGGTGTCCTCTCATGATTGATGATGATTGGCTCCAAAAACACAACATTTCCTGGATGAAAGAAATAGTTCTTTGCTAATACAAAATGTTGCAAAAAGTGTAGTTTGTGTTTTTAATGATTTAGTTTACTTTGCTGAGCACATGGAGACGCATTAGAAACATCCATTCAAAGGCTACCGGCAACTTTTAAGGTGGAATGTTTTGTTGAATGTTACTCAATATGAGCATGACTTGACATCATAAATCAATCAACACACCTGAGTTTTATTACTATTAAAAAAAGCAAAACGACAGTGAACAAATAACGTAATTGGTGTATGCCCCAACACTGTGTAACAGTGGTAACACAGATTCTAGCAAGCGTAGTCAGCTTGTCAATAAGTACGTATGAACGTATCATGTCTAATGTTTTGGTATGGTAAAATTTCATGTGTAGAACACGGACCCAAGCCTAAACGACTGGAGTACCCGCTGAAGGCTAGTGGGCTGGAATGCATGCTCAAGGTTAGCAAGTTGATGGTTAGCATGCTAGAGGCTAGCTAGTTGGACGCCAGAGCTAGAGCTGGCAGGAGATTAGAAGACTCAGAAAATGGGACAGGTGGAGGGCCAGCAGGCTCCGTGCTAAGCCCAGCACGGGAGGCACTGGAGGAGTCGAGAATGGCCAGCATGATATGTATGATATGATATAAAAGGTTCAGTCACATGGAGCCTTCAAAAACCAGAGCATGGAGTTTATTGTCTTTTGAAAAGAGGTTGTGGCCCTCTTGTTATCATTGATGTCCACAGAACTGTTCGTACAGTCATTACACCTCCACCAGATTCTCCGTTGGAAAGCTGATGTCTGCAGGGTCCATGTATGGTGAGGTCGTACTTTGCAAAGGGACCCATATTCAGGACTCCAGACAGGCAGGTCACGACCTGTTTTTTGCAAAATGATCCATCCAGGCAGGTTGAAGAAACAAAAAACGAGCTTTAATAACAAAAAGCTCATTCTAGAACAAAACAAGACAGGCAACAAAAACCGAGGGAGCAGGGTGAGGTAAAATCCAAGAATACAGGATAAATACAAACACTATGAACCGGAATGGCACGAGGAACACGGGTAGGAATACTGACCAAAGCCAACGCAGACGACCCGACCACTTAAAGAGGTTAACACATGGACTACAAGAGGCTAATTAACTACTGAAACACAGGTGACACAGAAAACAGGGAAAACACAAAGACAAGAAGTAAAACAACATGACACATGAGGAGAGTGAACTTTCAACATAAAACAGGAAATAACTAAACTAACCGAAAAGCGTGACACAACCCCTCAGATGTGTCTTGTAACCCTTGAAAGAGGCCCGACTGCAAGGATGGGAATCACTACACTAAACTACCTAACTGTATATGAAGAGGTTGAAATGCTCCTTTTACATTGATGCAATCTAATAATGCCAATTATCAGTACTTCTACTTTTGATGCTTTAAGGACAGCTTGCGGCCTTAAAGCATCATACTTTTGTACTCAAGTAGGACTTTTAATGCAGAGTATTTTTAGTTGCTGTACTTTTGCTTAAATAAATGGTCTGAATACTTCTTCTACTACTGGAGAACTGTGGTGAAGGCAAAATGTTGCAGTGACAGATTAGATTTTACCTGAATGGGCCTTCGGGATACGACTCCTACTGTACTGTTGTCAATTTATAAGGTACACATGCAATCCAAACAAAGGTGAAGAAGCCAGCAAGGGCCTTCTTGGTGTATGGATTGTTGATTGGCTGCTCATCGCATTTATCTTTTAGTTTTATTGGTTTTGCAGCACACAAAAAAATTTAACCTTTCACTACTATTTAGAATCAGAGCTAGAATTGAATTATTGTGGATTAAAGTATACTTTGGGTGCACCAGCAGGTCTGGTTTGCTATTGCTTTGAATGCTTGATTGCTTTAAGTATAATACTTTGTGGAATTAAGGGATTCTTTTTGGTTTAGTTTGTGGCGCGTGGTGGCTATGTGTAGCTCTCTGTTACCTTTTAGAGTGCAGCAGGACCACTGCCAATTTTCCATCCAGCTCGCAACTATGTTGTTTTGTTTTCTTCACCGCTTCGCCATGTCCTTTAATACCTAAATGTGATACCTAAACCTGTATTTACAAAGTTCCTTCTGATCCAAGTAAGTGCTGGAACTCATTCTTTAGTGCTGCAATGACTGAATGTACACATGGGTATTGTTCAAACTTCTAATCGAATCAAATCTAATCCTGTATAATCTAATCATCTTTCTCATATCACTGTAATTCTCCATTGGCTGTCTGGGTGTTTCTCAAACTGCACCTTGTTCGCTGCCATATTACAAAGCATTTCTTTCTATTTCCTTAAGGAGTTGCAGATGTTTTCTCTCTCTCTCTCTCTCTCTCTTGGTGTGTGTGCATGTGTGTGCATATGAACAGCTGGTTTAACACTCAGATTCTGCAACGCAAAACAAGGTTTGAATCATTATGCAGTTAAAATTGATTTTAAACTTGATTAAAGCTGACAGCATTGCCACAGCATATACTGTATGTGTGTGTGTGTGTATATATATGTGTTTGTATATATGTGTGGGTATCTACTATAAGCCTGTACCTCTATACTTAAACCTGCATGTGTGCGCGCAGGCACATGTATGAACTTTGGGACATTGTCTATATGTGGATGTATTTAAGCAGAGGAACTCTTTACCTCAACATCCCAATTTAAAATTGTTTGATTTGTGTGTATCTGGTGCAACACGAAACAACATGAAAAAGTTAATTGTTAGTTAAAAGTTAATTACTGTTTGTCTTACAGTACTATTTAGTTAGTATTTTAATAGTTAAGCTGTGGGATACATCGTAAGCTGTATTGTTTAGCCTACATTCTTTTTGAACAGATAACTATCACTGGATTACTTTGTTACTGAAGAAAACCTAAAAACATGATGATCTATTTGCAAAACAATGTAATTATATTGACTGAAATATTCCAGTGTTGTGCACTAGTAGCCTGGTTCCAAATTACTCAATCACCAACCAGCAAAACATAGCTGTCAAAGCTGCAGAAACAGAGCTTTGTTGCTAACTACATTCATGAAAAATAGCAACACAAAAATGGTAACAAGAGTGGATAAGATCGACACAGCTGTCCAGGTTGCTATAAGTCAAAATACAGAAATAACAACTCCGGTTTTACTGTCTACACGACAGCACAGCAACCGGCGTTTCTTAAAATCCTTTCAAAAATGTTCAGTGTCAGTGACCTGATACTGCGTTTCCGTGTGGACGAACGACCAAACTGCGCAGAAAACATCTGGAAGGTTTTGAAAATACCCGTGTTCACGTAGACAAGGCCTAAGTCAACTGCTCTTAACAGCCCCTCCTGCAGCTTGTTGACTGAAACGGACCTGGAGATGGAAATCACTCACTATTGATTATTTTTGGAATTTCAGATAATTTCAGCCTGAAATTTGGTTCATAGTATCCAATTTCTGACAATGAAGCTACTTATTAAGTTTAATTCCAGAGGAAAGGCCATGGCATCACAAGACTTTTTCACTTTGTGCAAATTGTACGACCATCTGGCCATTGCATTTAGATTTCTTTATGTTTAAGACTACATTTTGGCTTGATGGGGGTGCTATACGAAAGGTCAGATCAGTGATCATTAAAAATAACATGCTTCATCCACTGGAGACCATGCTGATCTATACAAATGTCCTAAAAACCCAGTGATTAGCTTTCTTGTTATGTGTCACTAACTGTTTACCGTTGTAAGACATGTAAATCTGAAGCTGTTTGGTGCTGTATACATTTCATGCAGCAGTGACTGACATCAGCAGTTGTTGTTGTTTGCGATAACATGCTGCGGTTACCCATTGGCAGTCCCGATGTAAACTGTCCATGTGAATGTGTGTGTGTGTGTGTGTGTGTGTGTGTGTGTCAGGGCAGACACGCGATCAAACACTTGACTTTTAAACAAGCACACAGCCATGGTGATATTTTAAGTCCAACAAACACACAGAAAGGGAAGGTAAACACAAACTACTGATTCTTGGTAAGACCACCAAGCTAGAGGTTTGTTTGACAGAAAAAAGCCATTTACTGGTCACATGCTTTTGCAACACACACACACACGCACACATTAATACACACACTCCTCATTATAAATATATCCACAAGCGTCTTAAAGTACAGTCTCTGTGTTTGACAAGCTATAAATTTTGTTTGTTTTTCTGTCACTGAGCAGCACGATCTGTTTCCATAACCCGTTCTCACTCCCCGGTTCATCACATATGAACACATGGTCAAGACCCATTGGCATCAGTTTGTAACGCACTTGGGTTCCCTATAGCGTTACAGTTCAATGCATTGGGAGAAGCCCTGTGCCGTCAGTTTTTGGTAAAGGTAGGTATATGATATTTGACAGAAAAGACTGAGTAAGGAGCTGGTTGGATTGGATGGAGGGCCAGAACCCCGACTTTGAACCAGTGTGAAACAAAGTCAACCTTAAATATTTTTAAGTTACGTAAATTGAGTAATTTACGCAATTGACGTCAGTTAACTTGCGTGTTAACTAAATATCTGGCTCTTACAGTTTTTTTATAACCGCTACCATCCTTTTGTCCAATCTATAGTTGCATTTTCAAAACTCTAAACACAGTTAGCCCCAGATCGGTTTGTTCATACCACACCATTAACACAATTCATGTTGTTTACACAGAATATGCAGTCAGTTAACCCTTTTCTAAAATGCTAAGCTGTTCTTTACGTACAAGCTTTCCCAATACCAAAACCATGGATGTTTTTTGTGTTATTTACAAATGCTTGCACACAACATGTCTGAAATGAAGATATCATTTTCAAAACCTTAAAGGATGTATAATGCATCTACTTTAGGTTAGGTTAGAGGTGTTATAAAAGGAACCGTTCTCGAAAGAGATGAGTTTTCATGAGCTTCTCGAAGTTAGAGAGGGACGCCTGTGCTCTGATGGCATGTGGTAGTTTGTTTCACCATCATGATGTTACAGATGAGAACAGCCGGGACTGAGATTGCTTTGTGCTTAGGTGGATGGCAGAGCCAGATTTGATAGTATTTTTACACATTTTGAACCAAAAACCACAAAGGTTGGATTATTTGTTGATCACTGGCTGCAATTTCATGTTGTTAATAAAGCTTTTACTTCTGTAATTCTGTCATATTCTTCCTACTCTACATTCTATGAAGTAAATATGACACTTTTACATAGTTTGTTGGCAAAAATGCACACAATTGACAAAAATGTAGGGTGGTTTTCAGTAAACGGAAACTGAACTACAAAAAACAATGGATTTCACGTAGTTTACAGTAATACAGTTTCACTAATGCCATCAACTGTTTATATTTAGAAAGTTGCTGTGCTATGATTGATTGATCTGTTTCTTTTGGAAAGAAAATGTGCTAGTGTTTTGTCAGAGTTTGCGTATGTAGAAAACATTATTTTGCAGTTTAAAATGAAGATTTTTTGTCAAAGAACAAAATGTTGTTTTGAGCAGAAAATGTACTATTTGACTAATTGTGTGAGGCAGGTGTGTTGCTGTGTTCAGAGTTTTGATAAAGTATCTTGAGTTTAGTTAAACGCTTGTTAGCAATTGAAAAAATCTGTAAGCTACTAAATGCTGTACTGTGTAAATAGGCTAAAAAGCTTTGTGGTGCGAAAAGGAACAGCATCTGTGATACATCTCTGTGGGTTTCTTAGTTTGAGCGATCCCGTTCACATAACTTTAGTCATTTGATCAAACAAAAACAAAGTGATCAATCTTTGACACAGAATAGAAGGCCAATTAATATCATAAACATTAGAAGAAGACACAATGAACATTAGTACAATAAAGGTAATATGGACGCAATAATACATGCAAAAAAGCAATAATAATGAGGCTATGAGTTTGTGACATTTCAACAGCTTAAAACCTGTTCTCATTCTCAGCCTGGCATATTGCTTGTTATTCATTTACCTTCTTTAATTGCAGGTTTAAACTCATTCTAAAATGTTATGGCCTACAAACCTCCATCTAAACATCCCCTGTTACTAAACAATTAGAAATATAAGAGCATTTTCCTACTTTATTACTACTCTTGATCAAGGCTGGAGTACCGACTAGGCAAAGTTTAAAACTTATGGAACAGATGAAAATGAGACGGGAAGTTCAAGAGGCTAAAAGGAAAATAACAGCATCATCATGTCATGTCTTAGATATTATATTCTAGTTTGTTGTTTTTCACATGATTTGATCAGTCAGTATTTGACCATGGCATCATGTGTACAGTATGTCCTATCA
>NC_060153.1:30939948-30942991 GCF_021292245.1 Micropterus dolomieu
TGTTGTTTACACAGAATATGCAGTCAGTTAACCCTTTTCTAAAATGCTAAGCTGTTCTTTACGTACAAGCTTTCCCAATACCAAAACCATGGATGTTTTTTGTGTTATTTACAAATGCTTGCACACAACATGTCTGAAATGAAGATATCATTTTCAAAACCTTAAAGGATGTATAATGCATCTACTTTAGGTTAGGTTAGAGGTGTTATAAAAGGAACCGTTCTCGAAAGAGATGAGTTTTCATGAGCTTCTCGAAGTTAGAGAGGGACGCCTGTGCTCTGATGGCATGTGGTAGTTTGTTTCACCATCATGATGTTACAGATGAGAACAGCCGGGACTGAGATTGCTTTGTGCTTAGGTGGATGGCAGAGCCAGATTTGATAGTATTTTTACACATTTTGAACCAAAAACCACAAAGGTTGGATTATTTGTTGATCACTGGCTGCAATTTCATGTTGTTAATAAAGCTTTTACTTCTGTAATTCTGTCATATTCTTCCTACTCTACATTCTATGAAGTAAATATGACACTTTTACATAGTTTGTTGGCAAAAATGCACACAATTGACAAAAATGTAGGGTGGTTTTCAGTAAACGGAAACTGAACTACAAAAAACAATGGATTTCACGTAGTTTACAGTAATACAGTTTCACTAATGCCATCAACTGTTTATATTTAGAAAGTTGCTGTGCTATGATTGATTGATCTGTTTCTTTTGGAAAGAAAATGTGCTAGTGTTTTGTCAGAGTTTGCGTATGTAGAAAACATTATTTTGCAGTTTAAAATGAAGATTTTTTGTCAAAGAACAAAATGTTGTTTTGAGCAGAAAATGTACTATTTGACTAATTGTGTGAGGCAGGTGTGTTGCTGTGTTCAGAGTTTTGATAAAGTATCTTGAGTTTAGTTAAACGCTTGTTAGCAATTGAAAAAATCTGTAAGCTACTAAATGCTGTACTGTGTAAATAGGCTAAAAAGCTTTGTGGTGCGAAAAGGAACAGCATCTGTGATACATCTCTGTGGGTTTCTTAGTTTGAGCGATCCCGTTCACATAACTTTAGTCATTTGATCAAACAAAAACAAAGTGATCAATCTTTGACACAGAATAGAAGGCCAATTAATATCATAAACATTAGAAGAAGACACAATGAACATTAGTACAATAAAGGTAATATGGACGCAATAATACATGCAAAAAAGCAATAATAATGAGGCTATGAGTTTGTGACATTTCAACAGCTTAAAACCTGTTCTCATTCTCAGCCTGGCATATTGCTTGTTATTCATTTACCTTCTTTAATTGCAGGTTTAAACTCATTCTAAAATGTTATGGCCTACAAACCTCCATCTAAACATCCCCTGTTACTAAACAATTAGAAATATAAGAGCATTTTCCTACTTTATTACTACTCTTGATCAAGGCTGGAGTACCGACTAGGCAAAGTTTAAAACTTATGGAACAGATGAAAATGAGACGGGAAGTTCAAGAGGCTAAAAGGAAAATAACAGCATCATCATGTCATGTCTTAGATATTATATTCTAGTTTGTTGTTTTTCACATGATTTGATCAGTCAGTATTTGACCATGGCATCATGTGTACAGTATGTCCTATCATCTGTCCCAGAAGTGTTTCACGAGTTGCTGTGTCTTTTTTGGACAAGCTAGTGTATAATATAATAAGTCAAATAAATAGTGTTTTTACTCAGAACAATAAAACTTGATCACTATTGTCTCAAAGGAACTAAAGTTACAGTAAAAACAGCAGTGAAAAATCATAGATGGCTGTGAGCTGCATATTTTATTACAGTGTCCTAGATGTTTTATATAATGTCTTAACAAGCATGTTGGATTTCCTTTCTTTGATGTGCTGTGTGTTCAAGTATCTGACAGGTCTTTTTGATGTCTGCTGTGTCTGAGTGTTTTGCCATCTGTGTTCGGTGTTCTCCTCAGCAATATTTCACTGGCTCTGCTTCCTCTTCTGCAAAGTCTGTTAGTTGTCAATTTTACTGCAAAAAAATAAAATAAAAATAAAACAACAACAATAATAATAATAATAATAATAATAATAATAATAATAATATATATATATATAGAACATTATTTCACATATGTTGCCAGTGTAAATGTGGTTCTCAATCAGGAAACAGTTTCTAAATGTGTGAGACAATGTCATTTTTTTGTGTTTTTGCACAAAAAGCTCTGTTGAGTATAAAAAACCAATTTTATGCAAAGTGAAGAAACCTGCATGTTTCATGAAGAAAGGAGCAGCAATTTATTGCTATGAATGCCTCAGTCTGACATTTCTTTCTTGCTTTGTAATACACTGGCACTCATTATTCCTGAAAAATGTCAGAAACAAGGTTACTGGATTCTAGGTTCTAGTTTTTCCTATGGATTTCTACCACATCTGATGGACTTCTTCAGCAGATGGAAATTGCATTTTGCACCTGTCACATGACCACTACATACTTAGAGTTAAGGTTTGTTTCAACATTAGAAAATGAAAGCGACTAACAATTGCTATATATGTTCGCATGCCTCTGGAGCAACTAGGGGTTAAGTGTCTTGCTCAGGGACACATTGGTGGATGTGTCACAGTGGGGATTTGAATCCTGGTCTCTCACACCAAAAGCAGGCATCTTATCCATTGCACCATCACCACCCCTGCTAAGACAGATTTTGGTCCACTCCAAAGACCGCACACCCAAACACAAGAAAAGCAATCTAGTGTATGCGGTCCAATGCAGTGAGGAATGCACAGACCTGTATATTGGGGAGACTAAACAACCACTACACAAATGCATGGCTCAACACAGAAGGGCCAACTCCTCAGGTCAAGACTCTGCAGTCTACTTACATCTGAAGGACAGAGGACACTCGTTTGAGGACCACCAGGTGCACATTTTAGACAGAGAAGATGGATGGTTTGAAAGAGGTGTCAAGGAAGCATCTACACCAGGGTCGAGAAGCCGTCATTGAACAGGGGAGGGGGTCTACGCCACCACTTATCCCCCACTTACAATGCTGTCCTTTCATCACTTCCCA
>NC_060153.1:30943091-30955931 GCF_021292245.1 Micropterus dolomieu
ATGCGGTCCAATGCAGTGAGGAATGCACAGACCTGTATATTGGGGAGACTAAACAACCACTACACAAATGCATGGCTCAACACAGAAGGGCCAACTCCTCAGGTCAAGACTCTGCAGTCTACTTACATCTGAAGGACAGAGGACACTCGTTTGAGGACCACCAGGTGCACATTTTAGACAGAGAAGATGGATGGTTTGAAAGAGGTGTCAAGGAAGCATCTACACCAGGGTCGAGAAGCCGTCATTGAACAGGGGAGGGGGTCTACGCCACCACTTATCCCCCACTTACAATGCTGTCCTTTCATCACTTCCCAGGAAACTCAACAAACGTAACCTATTGGCCTCAGGTGAAGGTACCAACGATGGTCGTTCAGTCTTGGCCCCGGGTAGTCCTAACAACTGTAACGACTGTTGTTATTGAACCGGCGGTATCGACGATCCTGGCAAACGACCACACTGAGGTTAAATAGTTTCCCTACCAGTCAGTCAGAACTGAAGAAGTCTCTTGGATGAGAGACGAAACGTCTTCTGGTATCTTCAACCAAGTCCACTTGCCCTTGACTTCAACCTTCTTTGGACAGCAAGAGACAGATAGATTACAAAAGTATTCCCTTCAGCCCTCCCTCCAAAGCCACTCCCCCAAAACACTTTCATGCGCAGTGAATGCAGGCAGACAGGTAGGTAGGTGGGAATCGGATTTTAACGAATTTAACAAAATATACTTCTGAAATAAATTGCACAGCTCCCCAGCTTTAACCTCAGACGCAGAGCCCCCAGAGTGGATGAGTGTCAGCTGCTTTCATCAGCCAGGAGAACGTCATTCTCTGGTTTCAAGCTTTGGGGAGTCTCATAATCGCAAATATCACCTGAGCTGTCGTGTGTGCTGCAGTCTGACAGCTGTCTGACTGGTTGCATTAAGCCTGTTGCTGCTGGCTGTTTTTCCCAGCTTGTCATCTGTAACTTGTTATTGTTGTAGGTCTAATATATTCAGTACCTATGGGTGCATTTCTACCTAACCTGTTTTGTTGGATTTAATCAACCTCTGAAGGTGCCAGACGAGCTGGTCTGAGTATTTCAGAAACTGCTGATCTACTGGGATTTTCACACACAACCATCTCTAAGTTTTACAGAGAATGGTGCGAAGAGGAGAAAACATCCAGTGAGCGGCAGTTGTGTGGACGAAAATGCCTTGTTGATGTCAGAGGTCGGAGGAGAATGGGCAGACTGGTTCTACATGACAGAGAGGCAACAGTAACTCAAATAACCACTCGTTACAACCAAGGTATGCAGAATACCATCTCTGTAGCAGATGGGCTACAGCAGCAGAAGACCACGCCGGGTGTCGCTACTGTCAGCTAAGTACAAGAAGCTGAGGCTACAATTCACACAGGCTCACCAAAACTGGACAACAGAAGATATAAAAACGTTGCCTGGTCTGATGAGTCTGGATTTCAGCTGCGACATTCAGATGGTCGGGTCAGAATCTGGCGTAACCAACATGAAAGCATGGATCCATCCAGCCTTGTATCAACGGTTCAGGATGGTGTTGGTGCTGTAATGGTGTGGGGGATATTTTCTTGGCACACTTTGGGCCCCTCATTACAAACTTAGCATCGTTTAAACGCGGCAGCCTACTTGAGTATTGTTGCTGACCATGTCCATCCCTTTATGACCACAGTGTATCTTCTGATGGCGTCTTCCAGAAGGATAATGCACCATGTCACAAAGCTCAAACTGGTTTCTTGAACATGACAACGAGTTCGCTGTACTCAGCGGCCTCCACAGTCACCAGATCTCAATCTAACAGAGCACCTTTCAGATGTGGTGGAACGGGAGATTCTCATCATGGATGTGCAGCCAACAAATCTGCAGCAAGTGTGTGATGCTATCATGTCAATATGGACCAAAGTCTCTGAAGAATGTTTCCAACACCTTGTTGAAAGTATGCCACGAAGAGTTAAGGCAGTTCTTAAAGCAAAAGGGGGTCCAATCCAGTACTTGCGCGGTGTAGTAAGGTATTTATCTGTTCAAGATCCTCGTTAGTAATCATGGTAAAACATATACATCAGACATGAGTGAAGGATTTTCTATTAACTAGATACATTTTCACCCTGTTCATCCAGCTTCTTTATTCTTGACATTCGAGGTCCAGTTGCAGTCTTGAATAATAATGCTAAATATCAGTTGCTGTCAGCCGCCTGAATTTGACTTCCCTGTGCAAGTCCTTTAGCATTGATGAAGCAGGATGATATCATCAAAACTCTTATGTGTTTATGTTCGCTTCAATTCCTGTCTGTGTTTTTTCCCATTGTCTGTATTATGTTTTTCCTTGTGTCATTTATTCATTAATTCTCCTTTTGTTTGCTGTTTTTAACTTCCTGTCTTTGTGGTTCCTTGTTCTCTGTAGTTCATTAGGTTTTTCCTGTCTTTCCTGTTTTACTTTGTTACCTCTCCTCTTGTTTCTGATCACTTCCCGCTTGTGTGATACTTTGCACCTGTACCGTGTTGTTGCAAGTTTAGGTACTTAAGTATTTCATAAAGTACTATTTCTCTATTGTTAAACCTGTGTCCTATTTTTAGGGGGTTTAATCTGTGCTTTAAGCTTTGTTATAATACACTTAAGGTGTGTGCGTATGTGTGTGTGTGTGTGTGTGTGTGTGTTCACGCTGGCAAGAACATGTAAGCACAATACCGAGGAGATTTAATATATATTTATCCTAGATAGCTTTAAAGTTACGTTATGCTCTTGGGACAAAGATTTGTCATGTAGTGTCAAATGTATGAGGTTATGTGAGAATCTGATCCGAAGGATGAGACATATGGCAATTATAAGAACAAAACCCGCCTTGTCCTTGTCCTCAGTGAGTGAGAGCTGGAGAGAGAAATGGAGAGTACTACTCAGGTCATTGGGGAGATGAGGCTCACCTGGTCAGGCTGCAAGATATATAAGCTGCTGGCGGTCAGCCAGTCTCTCCCCTCGTTTCCACCCAGTTTGGTTTTCTTGTATTTCGTTTGTCATTTATCTTAATTTCCTTTCAGTAAAATAAATATATTTGTAGTTTCAACTATTGCTTGTTCTTCCCTTCTTAGTCCAGCCTTGATCCGGGTTGTGACAATACATATTGTATATCATCACAAAGCTTTTGGTATGGTTTGAACAATTGACTGATGCTGCTGGTTTTGGATGGGAACAGTCTCTTTATATCACAAGAAGGTTCCTGGTTAACTTTATGCTTTTCATTTTCTATGTGTTTTATTGTCTGTCTTGATTAGCTTTTCTGTCAACTTAGTGAACTATGCTGTTCTACTCATGAATATTGGATGTCATAGAATTTTTATAAAATTTCCCCCGTGGTCACAGCTGAACACAGAAATAAATGTTGTTAGCTGTGGTGGAGGACTGATCTCAGGGTTCAAGCCCTTGATATACATTCTTCTGAAAATTACAGCACACGCACCATTTGAATTTAGTAGGCTAAATGTGTTAAACCACCGATAGCGTGGTTTTCATGTACTGCCAACCATATTAAAATGATTTGAAGAATGATTGATGAAAGAATGATTTGATGAAATGATTAGTCCGGTAGTCTCAGCAGTATTGATGTTCCAAAACAGTTTTAAATCTTCAAACCTTTTAACATCTAGGAAACATCAACAGCAGGGGCAATGACCACTGAGTCAGGGACATTACAGGGACATTTTTAGAGCTGTTGAGACAGTATGTGTGGGTGAGACCTCCCCAAACACACAAGCAGAAACATAGGAAACTGAGACAGGACAAATCTGTGGGGACAGAAGCACATATAGTGAACAAAACATGCATATGCAAATAGAAACACGCAAATAAACGCATTGTTTTTAGAAGGAAATAGAGGGTTATGTGTTATCTCTGCTGTAGCTATAAATAGACTTATAGAGGCAGTAAAATACAATGGACGGCTTTACTCTGTTTGACTGGCCTCTATTACAAAGGCCAGTCGGTGTGTGTGTGTGTGTGTGTGGCGGCCTTGCTTGCAATGAACAATGATATTGTTCCCCTCTTAGTGATTGTGTGAATGTTAAACTTCTCATCCATTGTACAATGACTAATAGTATTGAAGGACAGGAAGGGAGACAGCATTCATATACACTTGCTATACATTTGTTAAAGAAGAAGAGTTTGGTGAGTTGTGAGGCGAGTCTAAACACTGGACAGTAATGAAGCTAGTGCCCCCTGATTATTGATTATTACACAAAAAATCTGACATATCACATATCACAACAAAACAAAAAGACAAAACAAATCCAACAAACTGAGAGGGGAAAACAGAATCCAACTGGGGGGTTGAAGGTTTAAATGAGAGGGGTAAATGTGGCTAAATATGCGTGTATGGGTGTGTTGGTGGTTGGTGCTTATGTCTGTGGTCTCAAAGGGGAGTTGGATGAGGTTGATGTTGGGGATGGGGTGGGAGGGAGCTGCAGTACGGTGGAAAAATGAAAACACATCACAACAATAAAGCTCAATGAACCAAACTGTTATGAACACTAACGAACGTTAAGCAGTCCTGTGCTTACCATGTACACTGTTATACTATGCCTAGTTAAGTAACAATACCAGTCAACGTTGGGGGGGGGGCTTTCTTTGGTGCTGCTTTGTTAGCTGGCGATTCCGTAGGTTGTGGATGAGCCAGGCTTGGGAAGACTTGTGGTTCCGATGCAGTCTTTGTTGTGTTCCGATTGTGCAGGTTGAAGGAAACGATGGAGTTTTTAAAAGTCAAAGGCATTTCCATTTGCAGAGTGATCAGAAGAAAGGTGCAAGTGTAAACTTACCATTTAAGTCATACTTAATAAATTAATCTGTGGAGTCCCGTGGTACGTACAATAATAACAGTAATAATAATAGTAATATAGCTAGTAATATCAAGAGGAATATAAAAAATATAGCTGTAACTCCAGGTTCAAATCTTTTTGCACTCAACCAATTTAACAATAGTTAAACAAATATTTAGATTTGTGTTATGCCACATCCATTGTTTGCATTTGTAGCTCCCCCTAGGGGTCTATTTGAAAGTAACTTTCAGGGAATGTTTAAGCACTTATCTGAACTGACGGTTGGCCCAATGGTTGATGGTCACTTTACTATATTTATGTGCTTAGACCCGCCTTTTGCAAAGAGATTTTGGTTGAATGCAGCCATGTTTTTTGACCGATCTTGCTCATTTGTAATAGAAATGCTGAAATGCAATGCTGTATGCAAAATCTGCAATTGATACAATCCAATGGGGGGGTCACCATTTCAAAGTTTTCACTTTCTGGGTTGAAGAGCCATGCGTTTTGTAAAGCGGATATACGTCAGACTACATTGTGGAAAGAATGAAGATGGGGAGAGCGGGCATCCTCTCGTAGTACCACTTCAGTGTTATTGGTCCATTGGTGTTGAAAAACATTTCCAGTATTTGTGAACGCCGCTCTGTGCGTCTCTACATTGTGTGATTGAATGCCGTCCTGTACAGCGACTACAAAGCCAGTGTGCATTAGAAGGCTTTTTTAATAATTTAAGTTCAAGCAGACTCGGAGAACATGACTGCCAGACATACTGATAAAAGCATACCATTTGAATTATTATTAATTGAATTCATTTTTAAATGCTTCAAAAACAGAAGACGTTCTCAGTCTGAAACAGAGTTTAACCATATCATGTGACATGCTTCAGTAAGAACAAATATTACTGGGAACACTACAGAAAATTTCTATCATCTAATCATTTTAACATTCAGAAATTCACTTTAACTACACGCCAAGAGGGCCCCCTGTATATTAAAGCCAGAGTTTACACAATGCTGACTAACCCTGTCACCACCACTATTTCACATTATACCAGAGTTTTAAAATCTGGTGTCTGTGCATGACTGTGTCTGCGCCCTGGCAAACCAGTAGCGATGTGTTTTATGGCAACCAGCAATGACTGATTTGCCAGGGGTGAAGGGGTGAGCAACCGTTTGAGCCAGGAAAAACCCTGAGTGTAAAAAGTGAGTTGGTATATGTTAGCATAGGTTATTAGATGAAGTTAGATTTTACTGTAATAAAACAATTATAATAAATTAGCTTGATTACACTACATTTTAAAAATGCTTGTGGCATGGTGTTCAGTGAGACGGTCTCAGGTCCGTCAGTCCAATACTTTATACAAACGTTACATTTGTTGGACCGCTAGCAGAGATGATTAAATAACAGCATATATCCAGCAACTTACAGTTCACACCTGCTGGTGTTGTTCCTTCGCTCCTCTCTCCTTCGACCTGCGCCGGTGCTCTGTCCTGAGCAAAAAGATGGCCGAACTGAAGGGTAGGATCTCTCTTGCGTCAGTCGATACGAGAGTAAAAGCAACTCTTGGACTCTAGGCTGGAAACAACCATCGTGTGGTCTGATGCCACTCTTGACAAAATGTCATCCTGCATACTGCAGCTCCCCTGCAGAAGCACCGGTCGCTCCTCCAGTCTGCATATCGAAGTCTTTGGCAAGATACTGAACCTGAAAATGCTCTCGATGGCTGCGCAGTGTGTGAATATATTAGTTTCTGATGAGCAGTTGGCACAGTCAGCAAATATGCCTAAAAGTTATTGCAGGTTACAGATAAGGGTTGTATTCATGGTCTCAGCTTCATGCCTGTGCAGACCTCCAGTGCGCTTTCCATGTTTAATGTATACAACCTGATTGGTCTTACACCTGGAGCCTACAGCAATACCAAAGTTGGATAATGTTTACAGATTTAATTTGCCAGATTGGCAACGCTATAGTCACTGTGGAACCCTGATTGGTGCAGTGTATGACTTATTCATTTTCAGCTTTAGTAAATAATGGCATTGTGTTTGGTCCCTGCTGTGCTGCTACTGTATTGGCTACTTCAAAACGGTGAATATTTGTACCAGCCTGAAATGTTTTTATTTAAATAGAGTTTTTTTTAGCATAAACAAGCCATTGAAATAGTTTGAAGGGATTTAGTCTTAGCTACTGCTAAAATATAGATTTAAAAGAGTAATGTTCCAGTGAAGTGTAACTATCACTGTCATTGTAATAATAACTTATAATGGCCGCCGTTTGGGGTTCTGTGTTGAGTCACCTCGACAAGTGAACAGCAGGTGGCGGCCACAGCTGAACTCTATATGAGCTGTGTAGGGAAGTGATCTTACATGTCACTTGTGTATTCATACTGAATGAGTACATGTGTGGGCGGGACTGTGTGCCTGACAGCAGTATCAGCTCTCCTCTCACACAGCTCCTGTCTCAGACACTCTGCTCCCCCAGGACCTGGGTCTAAATTCCAGACTTCAGGGCTTGTTGGTCTTTTTCCAGACTGCTCTCGGGACTTGTCTTAACTCCAGACGTGACTTGAGACTTATCAGTCTTGACTGAACTTGACTTGGGACTTTGTTACTTATTTTTAACTTGCAAAAACAAATACTTTGTGATGTGTTCTTCAGGAACATAAGAGTGAGATTCTTGCCAGCCAGAGTTTACTATTAGTTGTGTAATAAAAATATACAGAAAGAGCAGTGTTCTCAGTGAAATTGTGTCTTGTCTCTTTCAGGACTCTCCACCAACGCCAGGCATGGAGCAGAAGTTGCGTTCAGCCTCCAGTGTAGATGAACTGATCAGTCTCATCTATCCTTTATACTGGGCCACTCTGAAGTGCAGGTCCAAACTTTCTGCTGCCTCCTCAGCCTCCAAGCTTTCTCAGAGGCCACAGCCTCGCCAACTGAGGCCGCTGCCTGTTACAGAAGAGGCAACATTCGCTGCTGCCTACCTAAACTTGGATGTCCTGAAAAGTATGTTTGCACTTTGCTTTATGATAAACTTCTTTTCAGACTTGCAAAATAGAAATTCTACTTTTTACTAAAAATTTGCCAAGTTCTGCCTCCAACAGTGTTCTTGTTCATTTGAGGGATCATCACAGAATTAACTAATAAACTTACTTAACAAACTATAGAGTGGCGTTTAATTAGTTATGCAGGCCTTAATGTTTGCTTTGTTGTTATAAAATGTTTCAGCACCAGTGAAAGCCCTGTAGTAGGCAGGCTATAATAGCTGCATTTAAGTTAAACTGGTCAGTGTCATTTCCCTCAAACTCAGAACCACATGCATCGTATTATCTTGTTAAGTCACATCAAGCTCAGTCTGTTTCTTTAGTGTCAGACTAATATAGTTGTCTCAGATAATCAGTGCTCCTATTTTGAGCATTGATATCAGACGTTTGAACATAAATGATGATTTGATTTGTGGAAATGAATGGAAACAGCAGTGGTTTTGTCCCACATCCACAGTTTCATGTAGTATGTGGCCGTGAACTAAAACTAAACTAAACCACTAAATCAAAGGAAGAAGGTGCATTCGTGTCTGGTTTTAGTTCATTAGTTCATGGATTCAATGAGGGTAAAAATGTATTGTTATAATTCAGCTAAACCTGTGGCTTTACAGATTTGAACTTATGGAGCTTATGCTCTGGTGACAACGCAGACAATGACACTGACTACTGTCAGATGTTGTCTCTTCATGCATGTAACTCTTAAGTTACATGCATGAAGAGGTCCCTAACTGCCAGCTTACATCCATGACACGAATGCCTTAAGCCAAGCAAACAATTTCACCTATCAAATAAACAACAAATGCCCTGGTAATGAAGTTGCTGAATTAAGCTCAGAGCTAAAATGACCCAGTAATACCAGTAACCCACAGCAGAAGAGAGCAATATGTTATTAACGTAGTTTAACATAATTAACACCGGTTGCTGGTTCTTCACTTCTGACATGGTAACACTGGAATATACAAATTTAGAGACCAAGTGTGTGTATGATATATGTGTGTCATGCATTTCTATCCATGTGTATAGCAGCTGAGAAAAAAAAGACTTGCTGCATGGCTGCGGTGGTGGTTCTGACTCTCTGTGTGTGTGCAGGTATAGAGTCGGAGTGGAGGAAGACTCAGTGCATGCCCAGGGAAGTGTGTGTCGACGTGGGCAGGGAGTTCGGGGCTCCGAACAACATCTTCTATAAACCACCCTGTGTGTCCGTCTACAGATGTGGAGGATGCTGCCACTCTGAAGACAAACAATGCAGGAATATCTCCACTGGATATCTCAGCAAAACTGTAAGCACATTCCTCTTTTCCTTTTCTTCTTATTTTGTGCTAGAAATGGAAGTGTTTGGAACACCCAAAATTCAAAGGTTTAGCTGTAGTTTTATCTTCTTTCATTTTTACTTTCAATCTGTCACTTAGAATGCTGTGGCCTGGTTTTGCACATGAAACAAGCAGCGTGAATTTATATTGGTACTCATTCAGCAGGCAGCGCACTGTAGTGTGACATTATATAAAAATCAAGCAATAAATGAAAAAAGGTGATAAAACTATCACAATAAAGAAACACCAACACACTGACAAACCAGAGCCAAACTACAGTGCATGCATGGCTAAAATAATTTGGTGAGGGTGGTGTGTGTGTGTGTGTGTGTGTGTGTGTGTGTGTGTGTGTGTGTGTGTGGTCAGACTGAGTTTTACAGCATAGTTTCTCTCTCAGTTAGGGAATCCTGAGGCTGCCCTGTTCATTGTGGGCCCATAAATCACTGCTGAAAAATGATTTGACTAAGTTTGTTGAAACTAACCCTAAAAGTTCCTGTATGTGTCAGAGATGGGGACTCGAGTTAGAGACTCGGACTCGAGTGCGACATGCTCTCCGTTACCTATAACCTGCCTATCTAACACGTATCAGCTGTGCGCAGCCACACGTGAGAGAAGACAACAAACACTGGCAGCGGCTGAGCCATTCATCATAAACTTTGGCTTTAAAACTTCATACAACATGATCCAAACAAAGAAGCGAATAGGTTAGTAACCCGAGGTTAGTAAACATGTTTAGCTCAGAATTGGCCATCTAACGTTAGCTTGCTTCTTGCTTCAGTTACGATCTACGGGAGGTTTACTCCGACTGTCGTTCGTTATGAAAAGATGAATGAGCGTTTGTTTACTTGCCAAACTTGTGGTGATTGATTAATGTAATCATTTACGTCCCGCTGGCTGCCATCACATTAATTGTTGCCGTTGGCTAGAAAGAGGTTACTGGTTTATTGTTGATCATGTAAACTTACAGTTTTATTTAGTTATAACGTTACACTGGTTTGTGAGTCTGGGGATGTGTTGACTTACAGTAGCCTAGTTTAAGTTGTCATTGATTGCATTGCACATAACATGTGCTCTGTAAATGAAAAACAGGTTACAGTTACAGTATTCCTTATAGCTATGCAGACTTGACTTGGACTCTAGCTCAAAGACTTGAGACTTGACTTGGACTCTAGCTCAAAGACTTGACTTGGACTCTAGCTCAAAGACTTGAGACTTGACTTGGACTCTAGCTCAAAGACTTGACTTGGACTCTAGCTCAGAGACTTGAGACTTGACTTGGACTCTAGCTCAAAGACTTGAGACTTGACTTGGACTCTAGCTCAGAGACTTGAGACTTGACTTGGACTAGAGCTCAGAGACTTGACTTGGACTCTAGCTCAAAGACTTGAGACTTGACTTGGACTCTAGCTCAGAGACTTGACTTGGACTCTAGCTCAGAGACTTGAGACTTGACTTGGACTCTAGCTCAAAGACTTGAGACTTGACTTGGACTCTAGCTCAGAGACTTGAGACTTGACTTGGACTCTAGCTCAGAGACTTGAGACTTGACTTGGACTAGAGCTCAGAGACTTGACTTGGACTCTAGCTCAGAGACTTGACTTGGACTCTAGCTCAGAGACTTGACTTGGACTCTAGCTCAGAGACTTGAGACTTGACTTGGACTAGAGCTCAGAGACTTGACTTGGACTCTAGCTCAAAGACTTGAGACTTGACTTGGACTCTAGCTCAGAGACTTGAGACTTGACTTGGACTCTAGCTCAAAGACTTGTACGCATCTCTGGTATGTGTCACTGTAAAATAATAAATGTATGATCAGTTCATTTTGAAATACAGTTTAAATATAACAAGTAGACCATTACTGAGAGCACATTAGTTTGACACTGATGTTCTTTTTGGTGAGGCTGAAGCAAGAAAAGTAATGTTGTTTGGTGGGTAAAACATACATTTACACGCAACGCTTGTGCACTGAAGGAAAGAGGGCACTGGAGCTCTACCGTCTTCTAACCAATCTGCAGGAAGGCGCATCCCTCACATTGAGTGATGTAAGCAGACAAGACGTTCAACTAACGTAAAGGTTAGGAAATGGAACGGTCCATTTTAGGGGTGTCTGAAATTGTATTTCAAAATTCTTGAATATAAGGCATGAATACGGGAAATATATTGTAATATTTACAAATTTTAGGAAATTTATAGGAAAGAAAGACGCCCCTCAACTGTAGTTTTTGCCTCTTGTGGCCCCCCGTAATTCGAACCAAATGCATTCCATTTGTGTTTAAACATTTATTTACACAAACAGTCTATTCACTTAACGAGGTTGCTGATGAGTTAGCACAGCGTTTGGCTCCAATACCGTAACATGTTATAACATATGCACTCGCAATTGCTTGATTGGGGCAACGAAAAAGACATTATTTTAAATGTAATTTGTCCTGCTGTTCACCTTATTTATGAGAGTAAATAGCACTGCATGGAAGTATTAATTAATGTGATTCCTGATTAAACTGTGAATCATATTTGATATATCTGTTTGTGTTTATCATCCTAAATCATGGTTATTTTTGTGTGTGCTGCAAATTATCTTAAATTATGTTTTTTATTGCGCTCTTCAGGGGAAGTGTTCATTCATCTGTTTTGCAAATTAACTCATATAATATTTACTTATATTAATTGTTATTGGCCTATAATACTCAGTAATATTTATTTTACACAATAGTATCCATTTCAAAAGTTTCATCCTTCTGCCAGAATTCCACGGACCAACCATCCAATAATGATGACATACAAAGTGGTGAACCGACAGCCCCCCAGCTCACGTGGCTTAAAATGTAAATGCAATGCAGATCCAGACGTTTGTTTTCTAATCTGTATTTCCAAACTATAGACAAAGAAGACACCTTTGTATTTCATTTCCTGCATGGTGTTAGAAACTCACCCAGAGTGGCTAGGAATAGTTAAAGAGGAAGTGTTATGTGGTCCACACGTGAATGTGTGATAATTGTTGGAACAGATCCAATCCAAAAAAAGTGATTTCTATGAACGTTATGATGCATGGTGATGAGACGTGTTTTTGTTGAGCACATATTCAGGCAGCCCCACATCCTTACTGAATGAAGTCCTGAATAAAGTCCTGGTAACAGAAGAAAGTAGCAAGCGTATATTAAAAACAGAAGCAGAGTGTAGCTCAGGCAGAGAGGCTGTCTAGTCAAAGGGTTGATTCACAGCAACTGAGCCAATTATAATGCTTTTGAGGCAGATTATGTTTCTTATATGCAAACACTGTTTCCAAAGAAGGATTTTCATTAAACCTAATCCTCATGAAAACATTTACACTGTGAGATGAAAAATTATGTTTTTAAATCATTTGAATTGATTTTTAAACTAAATATAAGCTTGCTAAGGGTAACAGAAAACATCTGACCCCAATCATCCAGAAAGAGGTTTTTGAACTGATACATTTCTGCCAAGAGAATAACCTAATATGAAGCTGCGGCCATAGCACTCCAGTTTGATGAACTGTCTATATTTTGTATAAATACTAAAGAAACAGATGGAAATGGTGTTAATGGGAGTAATGATCAAGCAGATGAGAGACCTGACACCCAGGGCATAAACATTTGCTTCATGATTCAACAGCTCTGTTATGAAAACTATAAGTCACTCAATAGAGCACAAACCTCCAACAGAAGC
>NC_060153.1:30956031-30970236 GCF_021292245.1 Micropterus dolomieu
AGTATTAATTAATGTGATTCCTGATTAAACTGTGAATCATATTTGATATATCTGTTTGTGTTTATCATCCTAAATCATGGTTATTTTTGTGTGTGCTGCAAATTATCTTAAATTATGTTTTTTATTGCGCTCTTCAGGGGAAGTGTTCATTCATCTGTTTTGCAAATTAACTCATATAATATTTACTTATATTAATTGTTATTGGCCTATAATACTCAGTAATATTTATTTTACACAATAGTATCCATTTCAAAAGTTTCATCCTTCTGCCAGAATTCCACGGACCAACCATCCAATAATGATGACATACAAAGTGGTGAACCGACAGCCCCCCAGCTCACGTGGCTTAAAATGTAAATGCAATGCAGATCCAGACGTTTGTTTTCTAATCTGTATTTCCAAACTATAGACAAAGAAGACACCTTTGTATTTCATTTCCTGCATGGTGTTAGAAACTCACCCAGAGTGGCTAGGAATAGTTAAAGAGGAAGTGTTATGTGGTCCACACGTGAATGTGTGATAATTGTTGGAACAGATCCAATCCAAAAAAAGTGATTTCTATGAACGTTATGATGCATGGTGATGAGACGTGTTTTTGTTGAGCACATATTCAGGCAGCCCCACATCCTTACTGAATGAAGTCCTGAATAAAGTCCTGGTAACAGAAGAAAGTAGCAAGCGTATATTAAAAACAGAAGCAGAGTGTAGCTCAGGCAGAGAGGCTGTCTAGTCAAAGGGTTGATTCACAGCAACTGAGCCAATTATAATGCTTTTGAGGCAGATTATGTTTCTTATATGCAAACACTGTTTCCAAAGAAGGATTTTCATTAAACCTAATCCTCATGAAAACATTTACACTGTGAGATGAAAAATTATGTTTTTAAATCATTTGAATTGATTTTTAAACTAAATATAAGCTTGCTAAGGGTAACAGAAAACATCTGACCCCAATCATCCAGAAAGAGGTTTTTGAACTGATACATTTCTGCCAAGAGAATAACCTAATATGAAGCTGCGGCCATAGCACTCCAGTTTGATGAACTGTCTATATTTTGTATAAATACTAAAGAAACAGATGGAAATGGTGTTAATGGGAGTAATGATCAAGCAGATGAGAGACCTGACACCCAGGGCATAAACATTTGCTTCATGATTCAACAGCTCTGTTATGAAAACTATAAGTCACTCAATAGAGCACAAACCTCCAACAGAAGCTGACGACGTCTTGGACAAAATAGCTTAGGCATACCAGCAGTAGTTTGGTGTTGATGTCTTGGATGAGATGCTAATGTTTACTCTGGTGTCCAGTTAGTGCTGCTGACCCGGAGCCGTGTTTCACAGAATCTTGGATGTTGTAGATATCAGAGAACAAGTTTTCTATAAACACTTCCTGAAGATCGCCCAGAATGACGTCGTCTTGCAGCTGGATGAGGAGCTAAGTGCAAAAACATTAAGTACAAATGCCTCAATACAACGTTAAAGAGATTCCCTCTGAGCACAGCTGTCTGTGTCACCCTTGCATCAAAATGTTTACCTGCACTCTACACAGTGTGTGATGGAAAGGGCTGATAATATTACATGACGTCTTCTCTAATGCGGCACTGTCAGCTACGCCCTGCCCAGTGTGTCGGAGGCATGCCAAACACACTTTTGGTAATTTCGTGGCCAGGCTGACATATTTACAGGGTAAGATCAGGAATAATACATAACTGTACTGTCCTCCTAATGGCACCTCTTAACAGCCAAACTCCGAATCAGGAAGAGAGGACCTTCTAGCTCAGTGTTTAATGAAGACTTGTGCGGGCATGTAGACATGAAGAAAGAGTGAAACAAAATGAAAGAGAAAATACAAAATGTCTCCTATTACCTGTTTAAAGATGATGTATGGTGTAACATTTGGTCACACTGTTAATGTGCATAAAGAAAACAATATCAATATGCTTTTGTATACAGCAGGGCCGTAGCTGTTTGGTTCTTTATTGATACTCTTATCTGTCTTTTTTATTTTTTTATTACTAAATAATTAATTTTTTTAGGTATTATTTTAAAACATAAGAAATTAAAAACAGTATTAGAATTTAACATTTTAAATATACAACATAATTTAGATTAGGGATCAGTGCACTTACTTACAGTAACGAGCGTAGTTGTTGTCATCTTGAGTTATATTGTAGATATCTTCACTTCACCTGGTTGACTTGATGGTCTCTGCTCTGCTGTACGCTGCTCTGCACTTTGTGCAGACGATGATGTGTGCATAGTCGTTGACCTGGTTTTGGGTGGAGACAGTGGGAGAGGATTGGCAGGAATGGAAGGTCCAGAGCGAATTGTTAGTGAAGAGATAAGTTTTAATTCATCTATGTTTTTTTCATGGGACTGTGCATCTGTCACCAACACACGTATTGATTTGCAATAGAAACTGTGTTAATCTTAAATTGCTTTCTGTAGTTGCTAGAGGATCTGAATATCACCCTGGGTTGAAATCAAAGTGGGCAGTGACATTAGTTTAGCTCTTAACCAGGCTCTTGTCCTTCTCTTCCACTTGCAGTGGTGTTGGGTCCAGCTGGCTTAGTGGTTGAAAGCTGCAGTGGGCTGTTGTCCCCTCAAGGTCCACTTGTTCTTAATCCAATCCCTAGGTTTCCTTTTCTGACATTAATGAGGGTATTTCTGTCATAGGCCTATGTGCCGGGGGCAATTTAATCCCCCTTGTTCCTCATATCCTCAAATCATTTTTTTCTTGTAAAAGTGAAGCATACTGTTTGAAAATACAAACAATAAAGCATAGTCCAAATCTAACGCCTTTATATATTTTCAGTAATAAGCCTCCAAACTATTCAAGGATTATGATTTTGTAACTTTTTAACTACATTTGATTGTCTTTACATTTTAAATTTAATACCATGCTATGGGGCTAACAAGCTCTTGACTGAAATACACAAACAATAGTGCTCCCTTGTAATGTTATACAAGTCCTTCACATTGATCAACAACTTGCGGACGATGCGGATATTATGCCTGAGAAATGTAGTTGTATCTAGTCTTTTAGCCTGATATCATGTACGCAGCCATTAAGTAAATGCACACATTAAAGACCCCTTTCTCTTTGATTAGTCTCATGAAGTTAAGCATTATCTTATATTAGCTAGCTACATTCATGAAATCTGCTAGATTCATCAGTTTAGATTAACAGATGGGAATGGAAAGCTTGGGAGGTGTAGAAACAGTAACTAGGACGGTGGGGCTAAACAATGGGTAACTTGACTTGCATCTGATGAAAATGTTTTTACATATTCCTTATCAGCATTCAGCTGTGCATTGAAACAGAGGGTAAATTCTTTCAGCAGGTGTGTTTGTTTCCAGGTTGCTGTTAATGGACTGGCTCGTGTAGTGTGTGATAGCTTATTTTTCAGCTCAGCTGCTTTATTCATTTCCCATAAGTGTTAACGTAATGAACTGGCAGTGGCAGTCTGGGCTTTTTGTTAGATCTTTAAACTGATTTCAATCAGAGCAGGAAGTCCACAGAATGTGGCTGTGTCCTGTGCATTTTTGTGCGTATGTGAGAGAGAAGAGGATCTATAAAATGCTTTGGCATGCACTGAGCTGAGTGAAGCTTACTGACACATTAAACCTGTGTTAATCAACAGCTGACATCAGGCTTATTTTCTGTGTCTAGAATTGTACATTTGTATGTGATTAGTGTAGCTAGCCTAGTCTATTTCTCTGGAGTTTTTGAGGGTGCACCCACAGCCATAGAACACCTTGAAAACTCAGTGTTCACATAGGCTACTTTAATGATCAGTCCCAAAAGTCAATATATGAATATGGCAAAGACTATACCCGGTTTGGTACCTGTTACATCAACAAAACCTGGGGTCGAGTCAAATTCCCGGCCTCAATTATTGTGTCAGTCCGCCCCTGGTTGACATTAACAGTGAATCAAATTATTCTTTTCCCGCTGGTGTAGGGAGCTATTTCTATCAAACAAAGCTCTGATGAACACATTGCATGATACCTACAGCAACATATGACAGACAAAGTTAGAAATTAGCTAGTAAAGAAAATGAAAAACCGTAGCAGCTAAAGAGCTTCCTATTGTTCCCAGAAGTTGGTAGGGACCCAAACAGAGCTGAAAGGAGAGTGAATATTTGACTCTTGTGTGAACACAAACACAATTCTAAGTACTAACTGTGCTAACTTGCCATGTAAGATTTTGGTTGTGTTTTTGTCAGCTTATTTGACAAAAATAACCTCTACTCCGGATCTCTGCAACTCATTCCTTCACTTTTTCGCTGATAAAATCAACACTATTTATCAATCTCTATCCCCCTATCCCACCTGATCTCCCTCCTCCTCCTCCACTGTCCCTTGGAACTGTCCCCTCTGCTTTCAAAAACTGCTGCTGTCACCCCAGTCCTTAAAAAACCTGGTCTGGAGCCGTCTTCCCTTAATAACTACCGCCCAATATCCAACCTCCCCTTTCTGTCTAAAACCCTTGAACGTATAGTCGCCTCACAATTACACTCTCATCTTCATGCCAATAACCAATTTGAACCTTTCCAATCTGGTTTTCGCCCCCTCCACAGCACAGAAACTGCTCTCCTCAAAGTCTTCAACGACCTCCTCACTTCCGCTGACACCTTAACATCCTTATTCTTCTCGACCTGAGTGCAGCCTTCGATACTGTGGGCCATAACATCCTGCTCACCAGACTCAAAGACCTTGGTATCGAAGGTACTGCACTCACCTGGCTCCGTTCCTACCTTTCCAACAGATCCCACTTCATCTCTCTTCATAACCACACCTCTGCTACAGTCACAGTCACCCAAGGCGTTCCCCAAGGCTCCGTCCTCGGCCCCCTTCTCTTCATCATCTACCCCATCATCATTCACGCCTTCATCTCCTCACGGCTGGACTACTGCAACTCACTACTCCTTGGTATCAGCTCAACCTACATAAAAAAACTCCAACTGGTCCAGAACTCAGCCGCACGACTCATCACCCGCTCCATATCCTGGCACCACATCACTCCAGTCCTAAAACAACTACACTGGCTTCCCATCTCTTACTGGATTACATACAAAATCCTGGTCCTTACCTACAAAGCCATTCACCACCTGGCCCCTTCATACCTCACTGTCCTCCTCTCCCCCTACCAACCCTCACGGTCCCTCAGATCCACCTCAGCTGGTCTCCTCTGCGTCCCCAAGTCCAAGCTCCGAAGTTTTGGGGACAGAGCCTTTTCCAGGGCCTTTCCTTAAGACCCATCTCTTCACCTCTGCCTATCCGTAGCCGTTTGTTGTCATGCTTCTTTATCTGCTCTGTAAAGCGACTGTTAGTTCGAGAAAAGCGCTATACACAGTCTTTTGACTGTGGGGACTGACTGTTGAGGAGCTAAGAGTGTAAGCACTGTACAATCAGATTTAGATGGTTAAGTTGTTGGAAGATGCTTTTGTATTGTGTTTTCTCCACAGAAAAAACACACCATTGTTGTTGGAAAAGAGAATATCTTCCAAAGAAAATTCAGTTAAAAAACAGACTAAAAAGGCAGCCTAAATGCTAATTTCGTCTAATTTGAAAATTGGACAGTGGTGTTTGAATGGTTCTTGGACCACAGAATCTCGAAACTTCATAAGGCATGCCACCCTTTAGTTGAGGTACGAAGAACAGATGTTTAAGCTGAGAGGCTTTTGCCTGGCAGCAGTAACAAGACTGTGGGTGTTGAGCCACAGTGTTTTTTAAGGTTTCACAAGACATTCTTTCACTCCTCTAGTTTTTCCTAACTGCTGTTTTTGGCTATAATGTCAGACTACTGGCCAGAGTTTGGAGATTTACATAGGCCACATATAACGTCATTCAAATTATGAACTAGATAGACAATTTACACTTCCACTGAATTCTAATGACTTTTTTAAAAGTGATTTCAAATTTGTCTCAAAATGGATGTATGGAAAGGTGATCAGTCAGATGTGGGTTGTTTCTTTTAACAGCCTTGTGGGGTTTGTTTCATCATCCTGAGTGTTATTTTTGCTGATTTGCTTTGGCAATGCTTTGAAGCAGCTGGCAGGTGTTGGGAGGTTTTGACACTTAGCAGGTAATAGAAGTTGTGCTAAACTGTGTAATTTACTATTTGACTGACTGTAAGTATATTTAAGCGTTTGTGTATGTCTGGTGGTTCTCAGCATAAAAGGGTTTAGTTCAACACCTGCGCTGTATTGAATTTTCACCATGCAGATGCTTTTGTTTATTCCTTCTTTCTCTTCTATAGGTTATTGTGCCAAATGTGTTATGGTTTTGTCATTGTTTTCTGTGTGTATTTACATTTGACCTTACCATGGTAATGGTTGATCTTTCAACCATTACCATGGTAAGGTTCTTCCAGCTATGCGTCGAGATATTTCGTTGGCAAGACATTTTCTGTGGATCTGCATGGTACCCAGACAATGAATGGTGAATGAAGACCATTTAACCATTCATTTAGCCATCAGGCAATAATTTTCATGTATAATTTTAGTGAGCACAATAATTCTCCTCAGCGGATAAGCCCTTTACAATTTGGCACTTTATGAAACCACATTTTTACACAGGAAACAAAACAAATCTTACTTGGAAGGTAACAAATCTAAAAAAAATAAATGACAACAAGTTACTTACCATTAAACTAGGAAGGTAACAAAACTAACAAATATAACAGAATCAATGACAACAAATGATTTACCTCTACCTAAGCAAAATAGGGAGGAGAAGAAAAGATTAGCAAAACTGGCCGCATACCAATACAAACTCCAAGACAAAGCTTCAGCTTGGCACAATGAACTCGGAAGTAGTTGTTTTGCTCTGTGTAGTGTGATGGCAATTCGAGTTTTCAAACAAACAGCTCAGGCAAACACTTGTCTTTCTGTGAATTTTATTCAAGTCTTCTGCAGAAGGACTCATAGCAACACACATAAGCCGTGTACATGTATGCTCGAATGAGTGAGGAGAGCACCGTGAGCCTGTTATTTATCCAGCTTTAGGGTCAATCATATCATCCCACAGAGACACATTGTCCCTGAAGTCTGGATAACACAGAGAACAGGGATATTTTGACTGTTACGTTTACACAGATTCAGAGCCACATCACAGATGAGTCTCCCTGAGTCCAGGGTTACATGCAATATGTTTGGAATTCCCATTACAGTAGATTCAGCACTATTGGCTCCTTATACAGTCTTCCGTTACCAGAAAGGAGCAGACCAACTTTAACGGGCTGTTTCACTAAGGGTTTGAAACAGTTAGTTAGAATGCAGTATACTTGGTTCAGTGTTCTTCTCAAAGACTGCAATATACAGAAGAAATAAAATGAAATGTATAGCCGCTAAAACTGATTTGTCATTTCCTACTGACCACTGCAGTAGAGGCAACTGGTTTTTTTAAAGGTGTTCATCGCCACAGAGCTACCAGATACATTTTTGGCTGTCTTTTGGATAACCAATAACGGTGGCCAACCTATTAAATGACATACTTCTGTATTGAGGAGTGCCTACAACAATATAATACGCGTCTCTAAATGACTTTCACTGTTGTCTTTAAATGGAAATATAGTGTTGCTCCGCTGATTCAAGACTGGATTATGCATTCTTGTGACTTGAAAGAGTCATTTTACATAAATATAAGCTGTCTGGATAAGTACGTATGATGCTGTATGGTCACCTTTCTTAATAACCGTGTCCTGAGGACTGAGAGAAAGGAAAGTTTAATCAAAAGTGTTTGTTTTTTGGTATTGTTAATACAAGTCAGTTACATTCTCCAATGTTTCTGTGGAGCCAACAACATTATTTAACTATCATTTCCTTACATGTAGCCATATTTCTTGCAGAAGTATTATGGCTGCTGCAGTTTGTATGTGTTTAACAGTCATTTGTAGTGATATGCTAATCAGGCTGTGTGGCTCGTTGCTGAAGATTGGACTGGCCACTTCCATCCCCGCCTATATCCTATTTGTCGTCCAAGGATGCCGATTGGAGTGGCACTCCTCCACTTCCTCCAATCCAGAAGCTGCCTGTCGTTGATGCTGATTGGAGCAGTGCTCCACCGCTTCCTCCAATCCCGTAGCTGCCAGCAAGACCGCTCCCACTTCAAATAGGGTGCCATCCTGCCTGTTCCAAGGAGCTCACCTGGGGCGAGTTCAATGTCAAAACGTTTTGCACCGGTTTGCAACGTTTTCAGATTGAACGGCATGTTTCCCTGAAACGTTGCGCAACGTTCTGCAACGGGCTTCGAGGCATGTTTGCTCCTGTTTGGTTGGCGTGTCTCAGGTGTTACCCAATCAGCTGTGTAAACTTTGTAAACCCAACGGTGTTAAAAAGGCTGAAAAATGCAGCGCATGCGTACAAAACAGGGTGTTCAGGGGACCACCGTTTCCTTTGAGAAAAAGGTTTTGATAGGTTTTGTCTGCGCTGAACTCGCCCCTGATCAGCTTGCCTCATTGCCACTTGTGTGATTATGATAACTGTGTTTGAGTGGAATTGTTTGTGTTAGCATTGTAGCCAATTAGTAGATTATCCTTGTGTTTGTTTTCCCCAACTTGAAGTATTAGTGGTGGGCTTAACCTGTGATCTGTGTTCTCACCTCAGAAACCAGGCCAAGGTTAGTTTGCACACCTGTAGTTTCTCTTTATGTTAGTTTCACTTTAGGGGTTTAGGGGTGCTGCACTCTTTGTGTTTGGTTTGAAGTAACCAGAGAGGGTTTTTGTTTCATGCTTTTGTTTTAGCTGTTAGTTAGTAATCTCGTTTCTAGAGATCTCCTTTTGTTATATTGTTTTCAATTGTTTACGCAGCACCCACTTGCCTGTTTCTGTTGGTTGAAAACCCCTTTTGTTAAACTCTCTGTAAAATAAATAACTTTAATATACCAAAAACATCTGGTTTATGTTGCTTCCCTTTCCCGTTCCGAGCTGGGTCGTAACAGGAAGTTAATCCATAACACAGTTCAGTGATTTGCTAGTTGAGGCAGAAAGCACTCCTACACCTCGAACAGCCTGGGATCAGGTGTTAATTAACAGCAGTGCATTCAAATGGACTCAAATGGAGTAGTGCCATGATGGTAACTTGGGTAGTTTTAGTAATCCACTACCTCACTCTTGTGTCACGCAGTATTACAGTTTGTTGCTACAACAGACTAAAGTCTCGTCCAGGAAGAATCAATAGTCTCCTAATATAAACTTTAAAGTTTGTCAATCTCTTCTTTTCCTTTGCCCAGTTGTAGAGGACAAAATAACAGCGACGCTGCAGTTTGTCAGCATTTTGTTAAAAGACACCTGTGTGTGTGTGTGTGTGGAGGTGTTCTGTTCTCTGCAGAAAATGGGTCTCTCCAAATACCAGGGCCTTGGTTATACTCAGCGAGGATGAGGGGTTTTACAGCGAAAACATCACCACAAATTTAAGTGTGTGTGAGCAGGTTAAATTCTCAACCCAGTGGTGGTCACCGTGATCCCAGAGAGCTGTCTTTATGTGTGCATGTTCTGTAACCATGGTGAGCGCTCACCAGGTCAAAAAGACTGAGGTCAGCTTTGATGATATCCTCATTACGATGAGAGGGAGAGAGAGAGTTTAAGCTCTTTAAGGGTCTTGAATAGGAGTCATTGAGACTGATTAGTTTCTATTCATGCTGTTCAACTCTGTAATTGAAAGAATGAAGTGGCTCTCTATTCTGTATAACTGTTTTGTATCTTAATCAGTGCCATGTGAAAACCCAAGCCCGGCTATTGTTCTTCAAGTGGCAATCCTTCACATTCTCCATTCTCATTGTTTTCATGTGCTTGGTCAGTAGTGCCGCCGTTAATAACTTGGGGGGGAAAAAATCTAAATATTAACCATTCAAGTATCTTCAAACAAGTCCAGCTGCCCTTGATTTCAACCTTCCTTGGATAACTATGACCTGGATGACTAAGAATCTTCACAGACATTAACCATGCAACAATTTAATATTTTCATCCAATTTAAAATAGTTTCCAGTGGTTATTAAACATGTGTTACACTTACACACCAAAGCAGAAAGAAAAATCTCTTAGCTGTTTGTTAATGTCAAGTTTATTTATTTTTTATTTTGCCCTGGTCTTTGGTACAAAGACAAGAACACTCTCGGCTACTTATTAACATTGCATTGAGGCAGTTTCACATTACCTTTAATGGAAACTTGTATTGGACTGTCAGTCGTTGAAGTGAATAAATAAATAAATATAATAAATGTGGGATTTATTTAAAAGTCAGCAGCCATCCTCGCAGAGAAACTTGGCAACAATATCCAGTAGGACTATACTGCAGCTGCTATCTAGATTTGTCATTTATTTTACTGTAGACAATGTCATCATATTTTAAAGGTGCAGATGTTTGTATGTTTGTATGCATTTGATTGTTATAGGAGCTTTATGTAACCATGTAGAGTCCTAAAAGACAACTATTTGCACCTTCTCTTGATTCACCTTGTCTCTGTCTGATTCATCTCTGTTTTACTCTTTTTGCAGCTGTTTGAAATCACAGTGCCGATCACCCAGGGCACCAAGCCAGTGACTATCAGTGTGGCCAACCACACTCAGTGTAGCTGTCTGTCCAAGCTGGACGTCTACAGACAAGTTCACAGCATCATCAGGAGAGCCCTGCCTGAGTAAGCACACACACACACACGCACGCACGCACACACACACACACACACACACACACACACACACACACACACACACACACACACACACACACACACACACACACACATAGTTGTGGTTCCATCACTTCAGGGGCCATTACATTGACTTGCATTCATATCCTGGAGACTTAGCCTAAGCCTAACCTTAAACCATGTCTTCACCTTAATATTTAATGATTTATGTTATAGGAACTTGTATTTTGTCTCAAAGGAGCTGTCTCCTGTCTCCTCAGAGCTGTGTGGTGAGTGTTTAGGACAGGAACAACCTTTTCCTTTTTGGAACTGGCAACACACACACACACAAAGAGTGTTTGGGTTATTGTTGCAGAGGTTGCTTCCTGTGCTGTGTGTATACAGGGGTGTTACTTTAGGAAACACTTTTCAGATGCCATGAAATGTATGCAATCATGCATACCTACATGGAGCATGCTCTGATTTATGCCCTCTCACCTCTGACAGCCAGGATCCCATGAGGAAGTGGTTTAGGGTGGGTTTTTTTTTTACTGGCGTCCTTTGAAAACAGAAAAATGCCCATGTTTAATCATTTCCCCCAAAAACGGACTAAAGCAAAAGTAAGTATTTCGAATGAAATATGTTTGCAAATATTATATTTGGTTTGCATGTATTAGTACATTAGTAGTAGTAGTGGTAGTTGGGTTCTGCCAAGGCTGTCTCTTGTCTCCTATTCAGTTTAGGATTTTTATGGACAGAATTTGTAAGTGCAGCTCAGGAGTGGTCCAGTTTGGTGACCTCAGGATTGTGTCTTTGCCTCCTGCCAGTGATATAGTCCTGCTAGCTTCATTGACCTTTCAGCTTCAGCGTGCACGGAGGCAGTTTGCAGCTGAGTTTGAGGTGGCTCATCCCATGGTACTCAGAAAACAGTGGAGGGGTTCCCTTCAGCCTGGGAACAATTTTGAGTGTAGTGCCATTAAGACACTGTATGGATTAAATCCCTGAAGGAATCATCCCCAAAACATTATAGAATCTTTTGTTATCCTAGGCCTTAGTGGAGAGCTTCATTTTTGTCTAAATGTTTTCAATATACAAACACAGGGTAATGCATTACAAAGTATTGCATTAAGCCCCGGTACTCTCTTGATATGTGTACTTCAGCTGTAAAGGGATTATTGTGTCACTTTTATTTTTATTAGCAGTATATGATGAATGATGGTTTGATCCTGATGCACATGAAATCCAAGTAGATGTTGCTTGAAGAAGGGGGGTGGGGGGGGCACTCCTGGAGAGTAATGACATGTTCAATATGGAATGTGCACTTATATGTTCTGTAGACTTTAGAGTGAACCTTAACCATGGAAGGACATGGAGGGCTGGTCAATGAAGACTGTGCATGTGTGGGTTTGCGTAAAGAATGTAAACTGTAGGCTGTGTAATTTGATGATCTTCTCATCTATGATTGGAAATCACATGCATTTAAACAACTTCAGACTTTCAAATTGACTCGTTACACAGATCTATTCTATTCACTCCCTAAATATCTATAGATTCATTCTTTTCATGGAGTATTTTGTGGTGTAGTTTCTCTATCTGGGTGTTGTACTGGCTCACAAAATCTGCTTCATTGACATTAATAGGCTTTGATGTGTGTGTGAGATTAAGACTAGGACCACTTGTGCTGTTCAAGGCATGTTGATACGTGCCGGTATTTGACAATAATTACACACTCACAAACGCACATACACACACGTTAAAGAGTGTCAGATTACGGCTGGAAATGGAAATGCATTGTTGAGATTTTCACACCGACAAATCATCCAACATGTAAGAACACACGTAAGCATGAAGCACACGTATGTTTCACATTAGGTGAAAAGAGAGGAACACACCAGTCCAGTCACACACCAGTCCAAACCTCTGTCTGTCTTTTCCTCTCTCCATCTTTTCGCTTTCCTTTTTCCTCCCAGTCCCCCATTATGTGTGTATGTCTGTTTCTGTGTCCATGGCACTGCAGCTCTAATTGAAACCACACTGTGTCTCGATTCATCACCAGATTCTTTCCCAACTTCAGACAATTTGTCTGCTGCCTAAATGTTGTCTTTTAAGCAGACCATTTTCACTTTGTGGTGTTTTATATAATTGACTAAGTGTGTGTGTGTGTTTGTGTACAGTATTTTCAGAAGTAGTATATTTTTCTTGGCATTTTGTGGAGATCCAAACAATGTATCTGGTTTCCGGAGTAATTTCAGAATTGCTGGAGTTTGTTTTCAGTAACATTTGTTTTGGCAATATTTTTTAAGTAGATATTAACAACAGCAATATATAGTGACTAAGGATGTAATGGTTTACACAGCCCTTTGGGCTATATGTTGGTTGTGCAACCTTATCTACAGCAGCTGACTTTACTGATCACAAAAGATACCCCAGTCTGTGGCTGGAAGGAACTGAAAATGATTAGAAGAGTGGGTTATGTAGGGAGAGAGTCTCTTCTATGGAAGAGATGGGGGGTGTTTAACTTTTTCTCATCCTGATTTACGTCTTCTTGCAGCCTTACTTTGTTAGATTTATTTTCCATAGAAATTGTTGATAATGCTGGGGAGGACCTTGCATTTTTTTTAATTAAAAAATTAAATACAAGATTCAGCCCCCCTCCCATATCACTCAAAAACATGCATCATAAAAAATTATAATATTTAAAGACAATTTATTTTGCTTTTGTTTAGGTTAAAATGCTTTGCTTTAGTTAGTTAAATTAAATTCATTTTAATCTAATTAAACAGCACAACCCTGCCTCGTTGTATGTTCAGGCTTTATCTGTTTTGCTAATGTCAGTCTTATTGAATGAGATAATATTTTATTGTTTTACTAATATTAATCTTGTTGTTTCAATGAGTTTTCTTTTCATTGACAGCACTATAAGCATTTGTTTCCATTAAATGACTAAAGCCAACTAATGCCAACTTTAATTTAGATAAAGTACAACAAACATATCAACTATTTTATGTTTATTTGTTTTCACATCCGATACTCAAATATATCTATCAATCAGACCTGATGAATCAGTTAGCAAAATTTCAAGCTCGCAGTCAGGATGGAAAAATAGACAAAACTGAGCAAACAAAAAAGTTATTGTACTTCTAGGCTGGATTACTGCAGTTCTTTATTATCAGGCTGCTCGAAAAAGTCCATTAAGACTCTTCAGCTGATCCAGAATGCTGCAGCACGTGTTCTGACAGGAACCAGGAAAAGAGATCACATTTCTCCTGTTTTAGCTTCTTTGCATTGGCTTCCAGTAAAATCCAGAATAGAATTTAAAATCATTCTTCTTACCTACAAAGCTCTTAATGGTCAGGCACCATCTTATCTTAAAGAGCTCATAGTACCTTACTACCCCACCAGAGCACTGCGCTCCCAGAATGCAGGGTTACTTGTGGTTCCTAGAGTCTCCAAAAGTAGACTAGGAGCCAGAGCGTTCAGCTATCAAGCTCCTCTCCTGTGGAACCAGGTTCCAGTTTGGGTTCAGGAGGCAGACACCATCTCCACATTTAAGAGTAGGCTTAAGACTTTCCT
>NC_060153.1:30970336-30976477 GCF_021292245.1 Micropterus dolomieu
ATTATCAGGCTGCTCGAAAAAGTCCATTAAGACTCTTCAGCTGATCCAGAATGCTGCAGCACGTGTTCTGACAGGAACCAGGAAAAGAGATCACATTTCTCCTGTTTTAGCTTCTTTGCATTGGCTTCCAGTAAAATCCAGAATAGAATTTAAAATCATTCTTCTTACCTACAAAGCTCTTAATGGTCAGGCACCATCTTATCTTAAAGAGCTCATAGTACCTTACTACCCCACCAGAGCACTGCGCTCCCAGAATGCAGGGTTACTTGTGGTTCCTAGAGTCTCCAAAAGTAGACTAGGAGCCAGAGCGTTCAGCTATCAAGCTCCTCTCCTGTGGAACCAGGTTCCAGTTTGGGTTCAGGAGGCAGACACCATCTCCACATTTAAGAGTAGGCTTAAGACTTTCCTCTTTGATAAAGCTTATAGTTAGGGCTGGCTCAGGTAGTCCTGAACCATCCCTTAGTTATGCTGCTATAGGCCTAGGGCCTTTCTCATTTCCCAAATGTGTGCCTCCTCGAGCCTGTGACCAGGAAATCGATCTCAGCGCGCTATCTTGAAGGACTAAATTCCTAAAATACACCCCAAGTGCATTACTATTATTTGGGCTACTGTGTGTTCTCTTTCCCCCTGCTCTCTCTCTCTCTCTCTCTCTCTCTCTCTCTCTCTCTCTCTCTCTCTCTTTCTCTCTTTCTCAATCCAACCAGTGGAGGCAGCTGGCTGCCCACCCTGATTTTAGGTTTGGCTGGACATTTCTACATGCTAAAAGGAGTTTTTCCTTGCCACTCTTGACAAGAGGGAGGGAGGACAGACGCATGAGAAGCAGGAAACATGGTCTGAAAACTGTTCAGTTGTCTCTGTAAAGATGAGGGCACAACAGTCTCTGATTTCCCATTACTGAGTTAGCCCGAGTCTTATGTCCATTATTTTAATCAATATCAATGAATTTGATGTATCATTGAAATACTACCAGATGTATCTGCAATTATTTACTGGGACAATCCACAATAAATGCATTGCCTACTGTGAATTGTTCCCCATCAAATAGGTTATTACTTGACTCCATATGCTGCTGAACACACAGTATAAATGGGTCTGACGCTGACAAAGCTACTCTCACGTGTAGCTCCTTGTTTACAAAGTTTGACCGGAGGAACGGAATATCTGACTCCACCCACACAGCCACGAAAGCTACGAGTTTGCGTCCCCACAAGTGCTTGCATCTGCCGGTGTGGTTGCACTTTTGTGAGTTTGTTGAAGTGATGAACTTTTTCTAGAGCTCCGCCTTCAATATGGTGTGTGTGTGTGTGTGTGTGTGTGTGTGTATATGAAGGAGTTATATTATTATGAGCCTAAAATGTGTTTCCTGCCTGTTTCTTTTTACCAATAGAGTGGTTTTATTATGGTGTCATGTGAATAAGTGGGTTAATTTGTCTCTGTATGTTGTCTGGTTCAGGAGTTATGAAGTTGGCCCCCAAACAAACCCCATGAGCCATTAGTTGACCTTGCTAGACACCAATAGGATCCTAAAAAAACAGGTTACAAAACAATGGCATGCAGGTACATGGAAAACCCATTTCTCCAGCTAGACTAGAATGTTAGGATCAATAAGCAACAACATCTCATGTGTCTTTCTTAAATCTTTCTCTTTCTGTTTCTCTCTGTTAAGGTGTCCAGTAGCTAACAGGACATGCCCTCCTGGTAAGACTTGGAGCGGCACTCAGTGTCGGTGTGTCAGCATGACCGCCAATGTCAACCACAATCCTCCTCCTCCACCACTGCCCCCTCCAAGGCCCTCCCACCAGCACCTTGGTGAGTGTTTGCACATTCACACACTCACAGATTTAAGATGTGACTGGTCATTTTTTCAGAAAATATTGCAGAGGAAACTTTGCTTATTTTTTCTGCAGTAGCCTAGAAAAACACAAAATTACATCTCATCCGTAGCAAAGCATCTTTTCGGTTAAGTAACATTTCTCCAACCTAACTGAAAGTGTTGAGAGGATATAGCACTACTTTGCTAATAAAGTGTGTTTTGGCCTGACAGGTAACACGATTCAGTAGTTGCAAGGTAAATTCTTTATAGTTGCCTGTGGGCCTTTGTCACTATTCTAAATAACTACATAAAGGAAATAATTTCTGTTGCACCTGACAGTGTAAACATCACACATCCCTTTGAAAACCTCCCAGTTTCCTCATGTACTCTTTGCTTTAGCATCTACCTTTCTATCAAACATTTCCCTCTTTATTTTTTGTTACACTACAACTCTGAGATGACACAGCTTTAACAGCAGAGCTGACAGATTTGGAGACTGATATAAGATTATTGCAGATACACCGGTATCAGTGTATATCCCATAAGTATTAAGAAACTGCAGTACAGAAATGCAAATCTAGGTTTGAGGTAATTTGCAAACATAAATATTACTAACGTATTCAGATGTCAATATATAGTTAAGCATTACCGCTAACATCATTTTGTCTAATCTGTAGTCACATTTTCAAAACTCTGAACACAGTTAGCCCCACATCGATTTGTTCATACCATTAACACAGTTCATGTTGTTTCCACAGAATATGCAGTCAATTAACCCATTTCTAAAATGCTAAGCTTGTCTTTACGTACATGCTTACCCAATACCAAAACTTTGGATGTTTTTTGTGTTATTTAGTCAGAAATTAACATTATTTTCAAAACCTTAAATGATGTATAATGCATCTACTTCTGCTACAATAGCAGCTCAGAATCTATATTGAAGCAGCTGATAAGCATTTCTGAATGAACTGATCACTGAAACATGGAGCTGATTTATTGTAATTTGGGTAAAATAGATCAACCACAGCTAATTCCAGTCTCAACCAGAGGCATTGAAAGGCGTTGAAGTTCTTTCAATTACATACACAATGCAGTAAAAAAGGAACTCTTTGAACTCTTTGTGAGTTTATCTAATGTGGATACAGAACAACACAGAGGAGGTGAGAAAGAATAATGTCTGAACAAGGGAGAAAAATAATGGGACTGGGAGAGGGAGGATCTGAACCAGGGAAAGTGTTTCTATCCAGGTACAAAGCGAGAGATGACATTAGATGTTCTGTGGATGAGAACATGCGGCCAAATGTTGAAGATCATATGGATTAGAACAGTTTTTTGTTTCTTTCCCTTCTGTGCATTTTTTGTTTCAACGTAATTGTGTATTTACATTTAGTCATTTGGCAGACGCTTTTATCCAAAGCGACTTACATTTGAGGAACAACAGACAAGCATCAATAAAGCATCAATACAGTAAGAGATCTACAAGTGACAATAAATACTAGTAAGCGCTAATAGCACGTACAGCATCAATGGGGTAAATTCCTAGAGAAAGAAGTAAGAGTTAACGAATAGTGCAATCAATACAAGAGAATTGTAAGGAGGAAGAAGAAGAAGAGCACAGGAAGTGCAGAGGTTAGGGGTTATAGGTGTTATAAGGGGAAGCGTTCTCGGAAGAGATGAGTTTTCATGGTGTCAAAGATGAGAACAGCCGGGACTGAGATTGCTTTGTGCTTAGGGATGGCAGAACCAACAATAATAATGAACCAAAAGCCCCATAGGTTAGATTATTTGTACATCACTGGCTGCTATTTCATTTTTATAATAAAGCTTTTAATTCTGTAATTCTGTCACTTACATCTTTTTTCCCACTCTACTTTTTTTTTAAAGTAAAGAGGACTCATTCACTTTTACATAGTTTGTTGGCAAAAATGCACACATTCACCCTTCAAGACAAAAATTACAAAAAACAATGGATTTAACATTGTCTACCGTATGCAAGTAGAGCTGAAACATGAAAAGTAATACCGTTTCAGCCATCATCTCTTTATATTTAGAAAGTTGTTGTGCTATGATTGATTGATCTGCTCCGCTTGGAAAGAAAACGTGCTAGTGTTTTGTTAGAATGATTTGATTTTGAGTCAGGTTTGCTGTAGTTTGAAAGAGTTTGTGTATGTAGAGAATGTTGGGTTTTTTTGCATTTTGAAAATAAATATAATATAACGATCAGTGTGGCTTGTTGCTGCATGAAGATGTGTCCCCCAGGCCTGTAGTGAGTACACACATACCAACCAATGAAACAAACACAGTTAGTAGAGCCATCTTTCTCTGTTAGTTTTTGTGACAGGAGAATGTTCATGTGTTCACTGAGGAGTATTTATGACTGCACTGTTTGTTGAGAGTTTGTGTGTGTTTGTGTGTTTGGCTATGATAACACTCTGGACTCAGTATAAACAAATGAGCAACTGAAAAATGCATAGACCCCAGGAACAGATTCACGCATACAAATACACACTTCCACAGTATGCATTACAGGGCCAAAACAAATGATGTGTGAAAGATAGAAGGAAATACTTTGTAATGTTGAATTTGAATTCAAAGCCAAATTCACAAAACACAAAAGCGTCAATAGCTTTGCAAAGTTGTAGTCCCCAGAGGAAGATGAACTTTAAACCTTCTTCCTGTTGTTGATGTAGGTCAATGTACCAACTACCCTCTCCAACTTCTGAAGCAGTAGGTCCCAAACTCTTTTACCCATTCACCCCTTCAAAGGATATTTTTGTCACGGCACCCCTATTATATTATATCAATATTAAATTTTATATAAATAAAAATATACATTTATTATAGGTCCATTCTCAATCACTGATTCAATAAAATAGGCGCTATGCAGATTTACAGATGAATATTTAACCTAAAAAAAACAATGAATGCAATTATATACGCTAACATATTGAATATATGTCTTTCATTTACCTTAAATTAAAAGTAGCTTATATTTAAGTGTACAAGGATAAAAAGGGTTACTGGCATTTTAATGGGAGATGTGAGGCTGCTGTTGATGTGGGGAGAGAGAACACAACCTGCAGGTCTGACAGGCACTTTCTTCACTTGATTAGACAGCCAAATAGATATCCGTCTTCCACAAGCAGACAAAATCTGTCCATTAAGCTGTTGGCTGAGTAGTATTGTTCATTCTGAAATCAGTTCAGTTCAATCAGTTGTTGGTGGCTCAGTCATCGTAGTGTTGAGGGCTGATATGTATCAGGAGTTCTATTTATTGTCAAATCGTTCTATCGCTTGCTCTGATGTTTGTTATTTAGTGTAGCACTCCTGAAAAACTCCCAAGCCGGACCAGCGTGTTGTGTTACTATGACAGCAGGCAACCGTGAGTTGGCATGTCATTAGCTAAGACATAGCTGAGTTTTTAATGCAGGATTTTGATATGTATTGCTTGGAGTCAGTCTGTGTTACTTGATTGATCTGCAGATTGACTTCCTGTAAATCAGTCTGAATCTGCTGCTCCATCTTTAATTTGAACTGTAAGGAGCAGCAGGCTTCACAACAGAGACACATTTCTCATGATGGAGACACCGCAAACATTAGACATAAAACAGAAATGTTCCAAGTAGATTTGACAAATCATTAGATTAATACTTCTGTGTGTCAGAGCTCCTCAAAATATGTGTTAATATATATAAAAAGGTTAGAAATTACTTTGACATAGTGAGCATGACATAAAGGGGTTTGATTAAGGACGTACAAATGAAGATGGAGCACCATATCGTTATGGAAAAATATGTGAGATTGTATTGCATTACACACACGATACTTGACAGAACAAAACTTATTGAACAACAGGTAGCGTGGCATAAACTACTGCTTAGATTATACATTGTAATCCTCCAATCTACACATACAGCATGTACATACTGTTATTCATACCATGACTGTATGACATAATCAAGGAAAATCTGAATGACAATATTAAGTAGATAGCGTGTGTATATATAAATATATATTTACAGAGGTAGGGAGACATGGACAGCATTCACACAGACGGAGAGAGACATGGACAGCATTCACACAGACTGAGAGAGACTGAGAGAGACATGGACAGCATTCACACAGACGGAGAGAGACTGAGAGAGACATGGACAGCATTCACACAGACGGAGAGAGACTGAGAGAGACATGGACAGCATTCACACCGAGGGAGAGAGGCGGAGAGAGACATGGACAGCATTCACACCGAGGGAGAGAGGCGGAGAGAGACATGGACAGCATTCACACCGAGGGAGAGAGACTGAGAGAGACATGGACAGCATTCACAC